>NW_027308333.1:0-67312 GCF_047496885.1 Scyliorhinus torazame | reverse complement strand
GAATCCCAGTGTGTTATAGAACAGGAATCCCCGTGTGTTATAGAACAGGAATCCCCGTGTGTTATAGAACAGGAATCCCCGTGTTTGTGTTATAGAACAGGAATCCCCGTGTGTGTTATAGAACAGGAATCCCCGTGTGTTATACAACAGGAATCCCCGTGTGTTGAAGAACAGGAATCCCAGTGTGTTATAGAACAGGAATCCCCGTGTGTGTTATAGAACAGGAATCCCCCTGTGTTATAGAACAGGAATCCCCGTGTGTTATGGAACAGGAATCCCCGTGCCTGTGTTATAGAACAGGAATCCCCGTGTGTTACAGAACAGGAATCCCCGTGTCTGTGTTATAGAACAGGAATCCCCGTGTGTTATAGAACAGGAATCCCCGTGTGTTATAGAACAGGAATCCCCGTGCCTGTGTTATAGAACAGGAATCGCCGTGTGTTATAGAACAGGAATCCCCATGTGTTATAGAACAGGAATCCCAGTGTGTTATAGAACAGGAATCCCCGTGTGTTATAGAACAGGAATCCCCGTGTGTTATAGAACAGGAATCCCCGTGTGTGTTATAGAACAGGAATCCCCGTGTGTTATAGAACAGGAATCCCCATGTGTTATAGAACAGGAATCCCCATGTGTTATAGAACAGGAATCCCCATGTGTTATAGAACAGGAATCCCAGTGTGTTATAGAACAGGAATCTCCATGTGTGTAATAGAACAGGAATCCCAGTGTGTTATAGAACAGGAATCCCCGTGTGTTATAGAACAGGAATCCCCGTGTGTTATAGAACAGGAATCCCCGTGTGTGTTATAGAACAGGAATCCCCATGTGTTATAGAACAGGAATCCCCATGTGTTATAGAACAGGAATCCCCATGTGTTATAGAACAGGAATCCCAGTGTGTTATAGAACAGGAATCTCCATGTGTGTAATAGAACAGGAATCCCCGTGTGTTACAGAACAGGAATCCCCGTATGTTATAGAACAGGAATCCCAGTGTGTTATAGAACAGGAATCCTCGTGTGTTATAGAACAGGAATCCCCGTGTGTGTTATAGAACAGGAATCCCCGTGTGTTATAGAACAGGAATCCCCATGTGTTATAGAACAGGAATCCCCATGTGTTATAGAACAGGAATCCCCATGTGTTATAGAACAGGAATCCCAGTGTGTTATAGAACAGGAATCTCCATGTGTGTAATAGAACAGGAATCCCAGTGTGTTATAGAACAGGAATCCCCGTGTGTTATAGAACAGGAATCCCCGTGTGTTATAGAACAGGAATCCCCGTGTGTGTTATAGAACAGGAATCCCCGTGTGTTATAGAACAGGAATCCCCATGTGTTATAGAACAGGAATCCCCATGTGTTATAGAACAGGAATCCCCATGTGTTATAGAACAGGAATCCCTGTGTGTGTTATAGAACAGGAATCACCGTGTGTTAAAGAACAGGAATCCCCGTGTGTTATAGAACAGGAATCCCAGTGTGCAATATAGAACAGGAATCCCTGTGTGCGTTATAGAACAGGAATCCCAGTGTGTTATAGAACAGGAATCCCCATGTGTTATAGAACAGGAATCCCCGTGTGTTATAGAACAGGAATCCCCGTGTGTGTTATAGAACAGGAATCCCCGTGTGTGTTATAGAACAGGAATCCCCGTGTGTTATAGAACAGGAATCCCCGTGTGTGTTATAGAACAGGAATCCCCGTGTGTTATAGAACAGGAATCCCCGTGTGTGTTATAGAACAGGAATCCCAGTGTGTTATAGAACAGGAATCCCCGTGTGTTATAGAACAGGAATCCCCGTGTGTGTTATAGAACAGGAATCCCTGTGTGTTATAGAACAGGAATCCCTGTGTGCGTTATAGAACAGGAATCCCCATGTGTTATAGAACTGGAATTCCCGTGTGTTATAGAACAGGAATCCCCGTGTGTTATAGAACAGGAATCCCCATGTGCGTTATAGAACAGGAATCTCCCTGTGTGTTATAGAACAGGAATTCCCGTGTGTAATAGAACAGGAATCCACGTGTGTTATAGAACAGGAATCCCCGTGTGCGTTATAGAACAGGAATCTCCCTGTGTGTTATCGAACAGGAATCTCCGTGTGTTATAGAGCAGGAATCCCCATGTGTGTTATAGAACAAGAATCCCCATGTGTTATAGAACAGGAATCCCCGTGTGTTATAGAACAGGAATCCCCATGTGTTATAGAACAAGAATCCCCGTGTGTTATAGAACAGGAATCCCCGTGTGTGTTATAGAACAGGAATCCCCATGTGTTATAGAACAGGAATCCCCGTGTGCGTTACAGAACAGGAATCCCCGTGTGCGTTACAGAACAGGAATCCCCGTGTGTTAGAGAACAGGAATCCCCGTGTGTGATAGAACAGGAATCCCCGTGTGTGTTATAGAACAGGAATCCCCGTGTGTTATAGAGCAGGAATCCCTGTGTGCATTATAGAACAGGAATCCCAGTGTGTTATAGAACAGAAATCCCCATGTGTTATAGAACAGGAATCCCCGTGTGTTATAGAACAGGAATCCCCGTGTGTGTTATAGAACAGGAATCCCCGTGTGTGTTATAGTACAGGAATCCCCGTGTGTTATAGAACAGGAATCCCCGTGTGTGTTATAGAACAGGAATCCCCGTGTGTTATTGAACAGGAATCCCCGTGTGTGTTATAGAACAGGAATCCCAGTGTGTTATAGAACAGGAATCCCCGTGTGTTATAGAACAGGAATCCCCGTGTGTGTTATAGAACAGGAATCCCTGTGTGTTATAGAACAGGAAACCACGTGTGTGTTATAGAACAGGAATCCACGTGTGTTATAGGACAGGAATCCCCGTGTGTTAAAGAACAGGAATCCCCGTGTGTGTTATAAAACAGGAATCCCCCGTGTGTGTTATAGAACAGGAATCCCCATGTGTTATAGAACAGGAATCCCCGTGTGTGTTATAGAACAGGAATCACCGTGTGTTAAAGAACAGGAATCCCCGTGTGTTATAGAACAGGAATCCCTGTGTGCAATATAGAACAGGAATCCCTGTGTGCATTATAGAACAGGAATCCCAGTGTGTTATAGAACAGAAATCCCCATGTGTTATAGAACAGGAATCCCCGTGTGTTATAGAACAGGAATCCCCGTGTGTGTTATAGAACAGGAATCCCCGTGTGTGTTATAGTACAGGAATCCCCGTGTGTTATAGAACAGGAATCCCCGTGTGTGTTATAGAACAGGAATCCCCGTGTGTTATTGAACAGGAATCCCCGTGTGTGTTATAGAACAGGAATCCCAGTGTGTTATAGAACAGGAATCCCCGTGTGTTATAGAACAGGAATCCCCGTGTGTGTTATAGAACAGGAATCCCTGTGTGTTATAGAACAGGAAACCACGTGTGTGTTATAGAACAGGAATCCACGTGTGTTATAGGACAGGAATCCCCGTGTGTTAAAGAACAGGAATCCCCGTGTGTGTTATAAAACAGGAATCCCCCGTGTGTGTTATAGAACAGGAATCCCCATGTGTTATAGAACAGGAATCCCCGTGTGTGTTGTAGAACAGGAATCCCCGTGTGTTATAGAACAGGAATCCCCGTGTGTTATAGAACAGGAATCCCCGTGTGTTATAGAACAGGAATCCCCATGTGTTATAGAACAGGAAACCCTGTGTGCAATATAGAACAGGAATCCCTGTGTGCGTTATAGAACAGGAATCCCCATGTGTTATAGAACTGGAATTCCCGTGTGTTATAGAACAGGAATCCCCCTGTGTTATAGAACAGGAATCCCCGTGTGTGTTGTAGAACAGGAATCCCCGTGTGTTATAGAACAGGAATCCCCGTGTGTTATAGAACAGGAATCCCCGTGTGTTATAGAGCAGGAATCCCCATGTGTTATAGAACAGGAAACCCTGTGTGCAATATAGAACAGGAATCCCCATGTGTTATAGAACAGGAATCCCTGTGTGCGTTATAGAACAGGAATCCCCGTGTGTTATAGAACAGGAATCCCCGTGTGTTATAGAACAGGAATCCCTGTGTGCGTTATAGAACAGGAATCCCCATGTGTTATAGAACTGGAATTCCCGTGTGTTATAGAACAGGAATCCCCGTGTGTTATAGAACAGGAATCCCCGTGTGCGTTATAGAACAGGAATCTCCCTGTGTGTTATAGAACAGGAATTCCCGTGTGTTATACAACAGGAATCCACGTGTGTTATAGAACAGGAATCCCCGTGTGCGTTATAGAACAGGAATCCGCATGTGTTATAGAACAGGAATCCCCGTGTGCGTTACAGAACAGGAATCCCCGTGTGTTATAGAACAGGAATCCCCGTGTGTGATAGAACAGGAATCCCCGTGTGTGTTATAGAACAGGAATCCCCGTGTGTTATCGAACAGGAATCCCCGTGTGTGTTATAGAACAGGAATCCCCATGTGTTATAGAACAGGAATCCCCGTGTGCGTTACAGAACAGGAATCCCCGTGTGTTATAGAACAGGAATCCCCGTGTGTGATAGAACAGGAATCCCCGTGTGTGTTATCGAACAGGAATCCCCGTGTGTGTTATAGAACAGGAATCACCGTGTGTTAAAGAACAGGAATCCCCGTGTGTTATAGAACAGGAATCCCTGTGTGCAATATAGAACAGGAATCCCTGTGTGCGTTATAGAACAGGAATCCCAGTGTGTTATAGAACAGAAATCCCCATGTGTTACAGAACAGGAATCCCCGTGTGTTATAGAACAGGAATCCCCGTGTGTATTATAGAACAGGAATCCCCGTGTGTGTTATAGAACAGGAATCCCCGTGTGTTATAGAACAGGAATCCCCGTGTGTGTTATAGAACAGGAATCCCCGTGTGTTATAGAACAGGAATCCCCGTGTGTGTTATAGAACAGGAATCCCAGTGTGTTATCGAACAGGAATCCCCGTGTGTTATAGAACATGAATCCCCGTGTGTGTTATAGAACAGGAATCCCTGTGTGTTATAGAACAGGAATCCACGTGTGTGTTATAGAACAGGAATCCACGTGTGTTATAGGACAGGAATCCCCGTGTGTTAAAGAACAGGAATCCCCGTGTGTGTTATAAAACAGGAATCCCCCGTGTGTGTTATAGAACAGGAATCCCCATGTGTTATAGAACAGGAATCCCCGTGTGTGTTGTAGAACAGGAATCCCCGTGTGTTATAGAACAGGAATCCCCGTGTGTTATAGAACAGGAATCCTCGTGTGTTATAGAGCAGGAATCCCCATGTGTTATAGAACAGGAATCCCTGTGTGCAATATAGAACAGGAATCCCTGTGTGCGTTATAGAACAGGAATCCCCATGTGTTATAGAACTGGAATTCCCGTGTGTTATAGAACAGGAATCCCCGTGTGTTATAGAACAGGAATCCCCGTGTGCGTTATGGAACAGGAATCTCCCCGTGTGTTATAGAACAGGAATTCCCGTGTGTTATAGAACAGGAATCCACGTGTGTTATAGAACAGGAATCCCCGTGTGCGTTATAGAACAGGAATCTCCCTGTGTGTTATAGAACAGGAATCTCCGTGTGTTATAGAGCAGGAATCCCCATGTGTGTTATAGAACAAGAATCCCCATGTGTTATAGAACAGGAATCCCCGTGTGTAATAGAACAGGAATCCCCGTGTGTTATAGAACAGGAATCCGCATGTGCGTTATAGAACAGGAATCCCCATGTGTTATAGAACAGGAATCCCGGTGTGTGTTATAAAACAGGAATCCCTGTGTGTGTTCTAGAACAAGAATCCCCGTGTGTTATAGGACAGGAATCCCCATGTGTGTTATAGAACAGGAAACCCCGTGTGTGTTATAAAACAGGAATCCCCGTGTGTGTTCTAGAACAAGAAGCCCGTGTGTTATAGAACAGGAATCCCCGTGTTTGTTCTAGAACAGGAAACCCCATGTGTTATAGAACAGGAATCCACCTGTTTGTTCTAGAACAAGCATCACCTTGTCTGTTCTTGAGCCAGATTTCCGTGTGTGTTATAGAACAGGTATCCCCGTGTGTTCTGCAACAGGTATCCCAGTGTAGGTTTTGGAACAGGAATCCTTGCGTGTGTTATAGAATATGCATCCTGTGTGTTATAGAACAGGAATGTGTGTGTGTGTTCAAGAACAGAGATCCCTGTGTGTGCCGTAGAACAGAAATTCCAGCGGTCGTGTGTGTTCTCGAACAGGAATAATCATGTGTGTTGTAGAGGAACTCCTGTATGTATTGAGTGCAACAGGCGAGTGTAACATGTGTGTTGCTGTTCCTCCACCTCACCAGCCTTCGTCGTTCAAACGCCCGGAGTCGAAGAGTGACCGGAGCATGAGCCAGATTGGGAGCAATACCAACATTGACAAGCTGGAGAAGTCGGCCAAGAGTGGGAGAGCCCCTGTGAAGAAGAAGGACAAGGTGAGAGAGAGAGAGAGAGACTCGTGAAGGAACCCAAACTGTCTTAACACATCCTGGTCTTCAATATTTCAAACGGAATTCACCCGGATAAGTGTGAGGTGATGCACTCGGGCAGGACGAACAAGGTGCGGGAATACAGGAGAAAGGGCAGCACCCTGGGAAGCACCGAGGATCAGAGGGACGTCCGTGTGCCTGTACACCCGTCTCGGAAGGTGGCAGAGCAGGTGGACACAGTGGTTAAGAAGGCCGATGGTATACTCGCCTCTATTAGCCGAGGCTGAGAGTTTAAAGAGCAGGGAGTTTATGCAGGAACTGTACAAAACGCCGGTTCGGCCACAGCTAGAGTATTGTGTGCCGTTCTCGTCGCCACATTACAGGAGGGATGTGATAGCCACTGGATTTAACGTGAGGGGCAGGCGGTTTCAAGGGGATGTCAGGAAAAACCTTTTCACCCAGAGGGGGGAGTCTGGAAGTCGCTGCCTGAAAGGGGAGTGGAGGGAGAGACCCTCCGAACATTGAACCAGTATTTCGATGTGCGCTTGCGATGCCAGGGCGGACACGGCTGTGGGGACAAGTGCTGGGAGAGGGGGTGAGAATAGGTAGGTGGCTGTCTTCGACTCGATGGGCCGAGTCTGTGATGTATAACTCGATGTCTCTGTGACCAAATACTCCATCGCCACATTCCCTCTCCCTTTATATATCCAGAACAATTACATTGCTCTTCAATTCGTATCTCACGTTCTCCTTTTCACTGAGTCTTTCATTCCCCCCAGACTGTCTGTAAACTCGGCCCGAACATCGAACAGGCCGCACACAGCGAGACCCCGCACACAGCGAGACCCCGCACACAGCAAGATCCAGCACACAGCGAGACCCCGCACACAGCGAGACCCCGCACACAGCGAGACCCCGCACACAGCGAGATCCAGCACACAGCGAGACCCCGCACACAGCGAGACCCCGCACACAGCGAGATCCGGCACACAGCGAGACCCCGCACACAGCGAGACCCCGCACACAGCGAGACCCCGCACACAGCGAGACCCCGCACACAGCGAGACCCCGCACACAGCGAGATCCGGCACACAGCGAGACCCCGCACACAGCGAGATCCAGCACACAGCGAGACCCCGCACACAGCGAGACCCCGCACACAGCGAGACCCCGCACACAGCGAGACCCAGCACACAGCGAGATCCAGCACACAGCGAGACCCCGCACACAGCGAGACCCCGCACACAGCGAGACCCCGCACACAGCGAGACCCCGCACACAGCGAGACCCCGCACACAGCGAGACCCCGCACACAGCGAGACCCCGCACACAGCGAGATCCGGCACACAGCGAGACCCCGCAAACAGCGAGATCCAGCACACAGCGAGACCCCGCACACAGCGAGACCCCGCACACAGCGAGACCCCGCACACAGCGAGACCCCGCACACAGCGAGACCCAGCACACAGCGAGATCCAGCACACAGCGAGACCCCGCACACAGCGAGACCCCGCACACAGCGAGACCCCGCACACAGCGAGATCCAGCACACAGCGAGACCCCGCACACAGCGAGACCCCGCACACAGCGAGACCCCGCACACAGCGAGACCCCGCACACAGCGAGACCCCGCACACAGCGAGACCCCGCACACAGCGAGACCCCGCACACAGCGAGACCCCGCACACAGCGAGACCCCGCACACAGCGAGACCCAGCACACAGCGAGACCCCGCACACAGCTAGACCCCGCACACAGCGAGACCCCGCACACAGCGAGACCCCGCACACAGCGAGACCCCGCACACAGCGAGACCCCGCACACAGCGGGACCCCGCACACAGCGAGACCCCGCACACAGCGAGACCCCGCACACAGCGAGACCCCGCACACAGCGAGACCCCGCACACAGCGAGACCCCGCACACAGCGAGACCCAGCACACAGCGAGATCCAGCACACAGCGAGATCCAGCACACAGCGAGACCCCGCACACAGCGAGACCCCGCACACAGCGAGACCCGCACACAGCGAGGCCCCGCACACAGCGAGACCCCGCACACAGCGAGACCCCGCACACAGCGAGACCCCGCACACAGCGAGACCCCACACACAGCGAGATCCAGCACACAGCGAGATCCAGCACACAGCGAGACCCCGCACACAGCGAGACCCCGCACACAGCGAGATCCAGCACACAGCGAGATCCAGCACACAGCGAGACCCCGCACACAGCGAGATCCCACACACAGCGAGACCCCGCACACAGCGAGATCTAGCACACAGCGAGACCCCGTTCACAGCGAGACCCCGCACACAGTGAGACCCCGCACACAGCGAGACCCCGTTCACAGCGAGACCCCGCACACAGCGAGACCCCGCACACAGCGAGATCCAGCACACAGCGAGACCTCGCACACAGCGAGATCCCACACACAGCGAGACCCCGCACACAGCGAGATCCAGCACACAGCGAGATCCAGCACACAGCGAGACCTCGCACACAGCGAGATCCAGCACACAGCGAGACCCCGCACACATCGAGACCCCGCACACAGCGAGACCCCGCACACAGCGAGATCCAGCACACAGCGAGACCCCGCACACAGCGAGATCTAGCACACAGCGAGACCCCGTTCACAGCGAGACCACGCACACAGCGAGATCCAGCACACAGCGAGATCCAGCACACAGCGAGACCCCGCACACAGCGAGACCCCGCACACAGCGAGATCCAGCACACAGCGAGATCCAGCACACAGCGAGACCCCGCACACAGCGAGACCCCGCACACAGCGAGATCCAGTACACAGCGAGACCCCGCACACAGCGAGATCCAGCACACAGTGAGACCCCGCACAGAGCGAGATCCTACACACAGTGAGATCAAGCACACAGCGAGACCCCGCACACAGCGAGACCCCGCACACAGCGAGACCCCGCACACAGCGAGACCCCACACACAGCGAGACCCCGCACACAGCGAGATCCAGCACACAGCGAGATCCAGCACACAGCGAGACCCCGCACACAGCGAGATCCAGTACACAGCGAGACCCCGCACACAGCGAGACCCCGCACACAGCGAGACCCCGCACACAGCGAGACCCCGCACACAGCGAGACCCCGCACACAGCGAGACCCCGCACACAGCGAGACCCCGCACACAGCGAGACCCCGCACACAGCGAGACCCCGCACACAGCGAGACCCCGCACACAGCGCGATCCCGCACACAGCGAGACCCCGCACACAGCGAGACCCCGCACACAGCGAGACCCCGCACACAGCGAGACCCCGCACACAGCGAGACCCCGCACACAGCGAGACCCCGCACACAGCGAGATCCAGCACACAGCGAGATCCAGCACACAGCGAGACCCCGCACACAGCGAGACCCCGCACACAGCGAGATCCCGCACACAGCGAGATCCAGTACACAGCGAGACCCCGCACACAGCGAGACCCCGCACACAGAGAGACCCCGCACACAGCGAGATCCAGCACACAGCGAGACCCCGCACACAGCGAGATCCAGCACACAGCGAGACCCCGCACACAGCGAGACCCCGCACACAGCGAGACCCCGCACACAGCGAGATCCAGCACACAGCGAGACCCCGCACACAGCGAGACCCCGCACACAGCGAGATCCAGCACACAGCGAGACCCCGCACACAGCGAGATCCAGCACACAGCGAGAGCCCGCACACAGCGAGATCCAGCACACAGCGAGATCCAGCACACAGCGAGACCCCGCACACAGCGAGACCCAGCACACAGCGAGATCCAGCACACAGCTTGACCCCGCACACAGCGAGACCCTGCACACAGCGAGACCCCGCACACAGCGAGATCCAGCACACAGCGAGACCCCGCACACAGCGAGACCCCGCACACAGCGAGATCCAGCACACAGCGAGACCCCGCACACAGCGAGACCCAGCACACAGCGAGATCCAGCACACAGCGAGACCCCGCACACAGCGAGACCCCGCACACAGCGAGACCCCGCACACAGCGAGATCCAGCACACAGCGAGACCCCGCACACAGCGAGATCCAGCACACAGCGAGACCCCGCACACAGCGAGACCCCGCACACAGCGAGACCCCGCACACAGCGAGACCCCGCACACAGCGAGATCCCGCACACAGCGAGATCCAGCACACAGCGAGGCCCCGCACACAGCTAGACCCCGCACACAGCGAGACCCCGCACACAGCGAGACCCCGCACACAGCGAGACCCCGCACACAGCGAGATCCAGCACACAGCGAGACCCCGCACACAGCGAGATCCAGCACACAGCGAGACCCCGCACACAGCGAGACCCCGCACACAGCGAGACCCCGCACACAGCGAGATCCAGCACACAGCGAGGCCCCGCACACAGCGAGATCCAGCACACAGCGAGACCCCGCACACAGCGAGACCCCGCACACAGCGAGACCCCGCTCACAGCGAGATCCAGCACACAGCGAGACCCCGCACACAGCGAGACCCCGCACACAGCGAGATCCAGCACACAGCGAGACCCCGCACACAGCGAGACCCCGCACACAGCGAGACCCCACACACAGCGAGATCCAGCACACAGCGAGACCCCGCACACAGCGAGATCCAGTACACAGCGAGACCCCGCACACAGCGAGATCCAGCACACAGCGAGATCCAGTACACAGCGAGATCCCGCACACAGCGAGATCCAGCACACAGCGAGATCCAGCACACAGCGAGATCCAGCACACAGCGAGATCCAGTACACAGCGAGACCCCGCACACAGCGAGACCCCGCACACAGCGAGATCCCGCACACAGCGAGACCCCGCACACAGCGAGATCCCGCACACAGCGAGACCCCGCACACAGCGAGACCCCGCACACAGCGAGACCCCGCACACAGCGAGACCCCGCACACAGCGAGACCCCGCACACAGCGAGACCCCGCACACAGCGAGACCCCGCACACAGCGAGATCCAGCACACAGCGAGACCCCGCACACAGCGAGATCCAGCACACAGCGAGACCCCGCACACAGCGAGATCCAGCACACAGCGAGATCCAGCACACAGCGAGACCCCGCACACAGCGAGATCCAGCACACAGCGAGATCCAGCACACAGCGAGACCCCGCACACAGCGAGATCCAGTACACAGCGAGAGCCCGCACACAGCGAGACCCCGCACACAGCGAGACCCCGCACACAGCGAGACCCCGCACACAGCGAGACCCCGCACACAGCGAGACCCCGCACACAGCGAGACCCCGCACACAGCGAGACCCCGCACACAGTGAGATCCCGCACACAGCGAGACCCCGCACACAGCGAGATCCAGCACACAGCGAGACCCCGCACACAGCGAGATCCAGTACACAGCGAGACCCAGCACACAGCGAGACCCCGCACACAGCGAGACCCAGCACACAGCGAGATCCAGCACACAGCGAGACCCCGCACACAGCGAGATCCAGCACACAGCGAGACCCCGCACACAGCGAGACCCCGCACACAGCGAGACCCCGCACACAGCGAGATCCAGCACACAGCGAGATCCAGCACACAGCGAGACCCCGCACACAGCGAGACTCCGCACACAGCGAGATCCCGCACACAGCGAGACCCCGCACACAGCGAGATCCGGCACACAGCGAGACCCCGCACACAGCGAGACCCCGCACACAGCGAGACCCCGCACACAGCGAGACCCCGCACACAGCGAGATCCAGCACACAGCGAGACCCCGCACACAGCGAGATCCAGCACACAGCGAGACCCCGCACACAGCGAGACCCAGCACACAGCGAGACCCAGCACACAGCGAGACCCCGCACATAGCGAGATCCAGCACACAGCGAGACCCCGCACACAGCGAGACCCCGCACACAGCGAGACCCCGCACACAGCGAGACCCCGCACACAGCGAGATCCAGCACACAGCGAGACCCCGCACACAGCGAGATCCAGCACACAGCGAGACCCCGCACACAGCGAGACCCCGCACACAGCGAGACCCCGCACACAGCGAGATCCAGCACACAGCGAGGCCCCGCACACAGCGAGATCCAGCACACAGCGAGACCCCGCACACAGCGAGACCCCGCACACAGCGAGACCCCGCTCACAGCGAGATCCAGCACACAGCGAGACCCCGCACACAGCGAGACCCCGCACACAGCGAGATCCAGCACACAGCGAGACCCCGCACACAGCGAGACCCCGCACACAGCGAGACCCCACACACAGCGAGATCCAGCACACAGCGAGACCCCGCACACAGCGAGATCCAGTACACAGCGAGACCCCGCACACAGCGAGATCCAGCACACAGCGAGATCCAGTACACAGCGAGATCCCGCACACAGCGAGATCCAGCACACAGCGAGATCCAGCACACAGCGAGATCCAGCACACAGCGAGATCCAGTACACAGCGAGACCCCGCACACAGCGAGACCCCGCACACAGCGAGACCCCGCACACAGCGAGATCCCGCACACAGCGAGACCCCGCACACAGCGAGATCCCGCACACAGCGAGACCCCGCACACAGCGAGACCCCGCACACAGCGAGACCCCGCACACAGCGAGACCCCGCACACAGCGAGACCCCGCACACAGCGAGACCCCGCACACAGCGAGACCCCGCACACAGCGAGATCCAGCACACAGCGAGACCCCGCACACAGCGAGATCCAGCACACAGCGAGACCCCGCACACAGCGAGATCCAGCACACAGCGAGATCCAGCACACAGCGAGACCCCGCACACAGCGAGATCCAGCACACAGCGAGATCCAGCACACAGCGAGACCCCGCACACAGCGAGATCCAGTACACAGCGAGAGCCCGCACACAGCGAGACCCCGCACACAGCGAGACCCCGCACACAGCGAGACCCCGCACACAGCGAGACCCCGCACACAGCGAGACCCCGCACACAGCGAGACCCCGCACACAGCGAGACCCCGCACACAGCGAGATCCCGCACACAGCGAGACCCCGCACACAGCGAGATCCAGCACACAGCGAGACCCCGCACACAGCGAGATCCAGTACACAGCGAGACCCAGCACACAGCGAGACCCCACACACAGCGAGACCCAGCACACAGCGAGATCCAGCACACAGCGAGACCCCGCACACAGCGAGATCCAGCACACAGCGAGACCCCGCACACAGCGAGACCCCGCACACAGCGAGACCCCGCACACAGCGAGATCCAGCACACAGCGAGATCCAGCACACAGCGAGACCCCGCACACAGCGAGACTCCGCACACAGCGAGATCCCGCACACAGCGAGACCCCGCACACAGCGAGATCCGGCACACAGCGAGACCCCGCACACAGCGAGACCCCGCACACAGCGAGACCCCGCACACAGCGAGACCCCGCACACAGCGAGATCCAGCACACAGCGAGACCCCGCACACAGCGAGATCCAGCACACAGCGAGACCCCGCACACAGCGAGACCCAGCACACAGCGAGACCCAGCACACAGCGAGACCCCGCACACAGCGAGATCCAGCACACAGCGAGACCCCGCACACAGCGAGACCCCGCACACAGCGAGACCCCGCACACAGCGAGACCCCGCACACAGCGAGACCCCGCACACAGCGAGATCCAGCACACAGCGAGACCCCGCACACAGCGAGATCTAGCACACAGCGAGACCCCGCACACAGCGAGACCCCGCACACAGCGAGACCCCGCACACAGCGAGACCCCGCACACAGCGAGACCCCGCACACAGCGAGACCCCGCACACAGCGAGATCCCGCACACAGCGAGACCCCGCACACAGCGAGATCCAGCACACAGCGAGACCCCGCACACAGCGAGACCCCGCACACAGTGAGATCCAGCACACAGCGAGACCCCGCACACAGCGAGATCTAGCACACAGCGAGACCCCGCACACAGCGAGACCCCGCACACAGCGAGACCCCGCACACAGCGAGACCCCGCACACAGCGAGACCCCGCACACAGCGCGACCCCGCACACAGCGAGACCCCACACACAGCGAGACCCCGCACACAGCGAGACCCCGCACACAGCGAGACCCAGCACACAGCGAGACCCCGCACACAGCGAGACCCCGCACACAGCGAGACCCCGCACACAGCGCGACCCCGCACACAGCGAGACCCCGCACACAGCGAGACCCCGCACACAGCGAGACCCCGCACACAGCGAGACCCCGCACACAGCGAGACCCCGCACACAGCGAGACCCCGCACACAGCGAGACCCCGCACACAGCGAGACCCCGCACACAGCGAGATCCAGCACACAGCGAGACCCCGCACACAGCGAGACCCTGCACACAGCGAGTCCCCGCACACAGCGAGACCCCGCACACAGCGAGATCCAGTACACAGCGAGACCCCGCACACAGCGAGACCCCGCACACAGTGAGACCCCGCACACAGCGAGATCCAGCACACAGCGAGATCCAGCACACAGCGAGATCCAGCACACAGCGAGACCCCGCACACAGGGAGATCCCGCACACAGTGAGATCCCGCACACAGCGAGACCCCGCACACAGCGAGATCCAGTACACAGCGAGACCCCGCACACAGCGAGACCCCGCACACAGCGAGACCCCGCACACAGCGAGATCCAGCACACAGCGAGATCCAGCACACAGCGAGACCCCGCACACAGCGAGACCCCGCACACAGCGAGATCCAGTACACAGCGAGACCCCGCACACAGCGAGATCCAGCACACAGTGAGACCCCGCACAGAGCGAGATCCTACACACAGTGAGATCAAGCACACAGCGAGACCCCGCACACAGCGAGACCCCGCACACAGCGAGACCCCGCACACAGCGAGACCCCACACACAGCGAGACCCCGCACACAGCGAGATCCAGCACACAGCGAGATCCAGCACACAGCGAGACCCCGCACACAGCGAGATCCAGTACACAGCGAGACCCCGCACACAGCGAGACCCCGCACACAGCGAGACCCCGCACACAGCGATACCCCGCACACAGCGAGACCCCGCACACAGCGAGACCCCGCACACAGCGAGACCCCGCACACAGCGCGATCCCGCACACAGCGAGACCCCGCACACAGCGAGACCCCGCACACAGCGAGACCCCGCACACAGCGAGACCCCGCACACAGCGAGACCCCGCACACAGCGAGACCCCGCACACAGCGAGACCCCGCACACAGCGAGATCCAGCACACAGCGAGATCCAGCACACAGCGAGACCCCGCACACAGCGAGACCCCGCACACAGCGAGATCCCGCACACAGCGAGATCCAGTACACAGCGAGACCCCGCACACAGCGAGACCCCGCACACAGAGAGACCCCGCACACAGCGAGATCCAGCACACAGCGAGACCCCGCACACAGCGAGATCCAGCACACAGCGAGACCCCGCACACAGCGAGACCCCGCACACAGCGAGACCCCGCACACAGCGAGATCCAGCACACAGCGAGACCCCGGACACAGCGAGACCCCGCACACAGCGAGACCCCGCACACAGCGAGACCCCGCACACAGCGAGATCCCGCACACAGCGAGATCCAGCACACAGCGAGACCCCGCACACAGCGAGATCCAGCACACAGCGAGAGCCCGCACACAGCGAGATCCAGCACACAGCGAGATGCAGCACACAGCGAGACCCCGCACACAGCGAGACCCAGCACACAGCGAGATCCAGCACACAGCGAGACCCCGCACACAGCGAGACCCCGCACACAGCGAGACCCCGCACACAGCGAGATCCAGCACACAGCGAGACCCCGCACACAGCGAGACCCCGCACACAGCGAGATCCAGCACACAGCGAGACCCCGCACACAGCGAGACCCAGCACACAGCGAGATCCAGCACACAGCGAGACCCCGCACACAGCGAGACCCCGCACACAGCGAGACCCCGCACACAGCGAGATCCAGCACACAGCGAGACCCCGCACACAGCGAGATCCAGCACACAGCGAGACCCCGCACACAGCAAGACCCCGCACACAGCGAGACCCCGCACACAGCGAGACCCCGCACACAGCGAGATCCCGCACACAGCGAGATCCAGCACACAGCGAGGCCCCGCACACAGCGAGACCCCGCACACAGCGAGACCCCGCACACAGCGAGACCCCGCACACAGCGAGACCCCGCACACAGCGAGATCCAGCACACAGCGAGACCCCGCACACAGCGAGATCCAGCACACAGCGAGACCCCGCACACAGCGAGACCCCGCACACAGCGAGACCCCGCACACAGCGAGATCCAGCACACAGCGAGGCCCCGCACACAGCGAGATCCAGCACACAGCGAGACCCCGCACACAGCGAGACCCCGCACACAGCGAGACCCCGCTCACAGCGAGATCCAGCACACAGCGAGACCCCGCACACAGCGAGACCCCGCACACAGCGAGATCCAGCACACAGCGAGACCCCGCACACAGCGAGACCCCGCACACAGCGAGACCCCACACACAGCGAGATCCAGCACACAGCGAGACCCCGCACACAGCGAGATCCAGTACACAGCGAGACCCCGCACACAGCGAGACCCCGCACACAGCGCGACCCCGCACACAGCGAGACCCCACACACAGCGAGACCCCGCACACAGCGAGACCCCGCACACAGCGAGATCCAGCACACAGCGAGACCCAGCACACAGCGAGACCCCGCACACAGCGAGACCCCGCACACAGCGAGACCCCGCACACAGCGCGACCCCGCACACAGCGAGACCCCACACACAGCGAGACCCCGCACACAGCGAGACCCCGCACACAGCGAGACCCCGCACACAGCGAGACCCCGCACACAGCGAGACCCCGCACACAGCGAGACCCCGCACACAGCGAGATCCAGCACACAGCGAGACCCCGCACACAGCGAGACCCCGCACACAGCGAGTCCTCGCACACAGCGAGACCCCGCACACAGCGAGACCCCGCACACAGCGAGATCCAGCACACAGCGAGACCCCGCACACAGCGAGACCCCGCACACAGCGAGTCCCTGCACACAGCGAGACCCCGCACACAGCGAGACCCCGCACACAGCGAGACCCCGCACACAGCGAGACCCCGCACACAGCGAGACCCCGCACACAGCGAGACCCCGCACACAGCGAGATCCCGCACACAGCTAGACCCCGCACACAGCGAGATCCAGCACACAGCGAGACCCCGCACACAGCGAGATCCCGCACACAGCGAGACCCCGCACACAGCGAGATCCAGCACACAGCGAGACCCCGCACACAGCGAGACCCCGCACACAGCGAGACCCCGCACACAGCGAGACCCCGCACACAGCGAGACCCCGCACACAGCGAGACCCCGCACACAGCGAGATCCAGTACACAGCGAGACCCCGCACACAGCGAGATCCAGCACACAGCGAGACCCCGCACACAGCGAGATCCAGTACACAGCGAGATCCAGTACACAGCGAGATCCAGCACACAGCGAGATCCAGCACACAGCGAGACCCCGCACACAGTGAGATCCAGTACACAGCGAGATCCCGCACACAGCGAGACCCCGCACACAGCGAGACCCCGCACACAGCGAGACCCCGCACACAGCGAGATCCCGCACACAGCGAGACCCCGCACACAGCGAGACCCCGCACACAGCGAGACCCCGCACACAGCGAGACCCCGCACACAGCGAGACCCCGCACACAGCGAGATCCAGCACACAGCGAGATCCAGCACACAGCGAGACCCCGCACACAGCGAGATCCAGTACACAGCGAGACCCCGCACACAGCGAGACCCCGCACACAGCGAGACCCCGCACACAGCGAGATCCAGCACACAGCGAGATCCAGCACACAGCGAGATCCAGCACACAGCGAGACCCCGCACACAGGGAGATCCCGCACACAGTGAGATCCCGCACACAGCGAGACCCCGCACACAGCGAGACTCCGCACACAGCGAGATCCAGTACACAGCGAGACCCCGCACACAGCGAGGCCCCGCACACAGCGAGACCCCGCACACAGCGAGATCCGGCACACAGCGAGACCCCGCACACAGCGAGACCCCGCACACAGCGAGACCCCGCACACAGCGAGATCCCGCACACAGCGAGATCCAGTACACAGCGAGACCACGCACACAGCGAGACCCCGCACACAGCGAGACCCCGCACACAGAGAGACCCCGCACACAGCGAGATCCTACACACAGCGAGACCCCGCACACAGCGAGACCCCGCACACAGCGAGATCCAGCACACAGCGAGACCCCGCACACAGCGAGATCCAGCACACAGCGAGACCCCGCACACAGCGAGATCCAGCACACAGCGAGATCCAGCACACAGCGAGATCCAGCACACAGCGAGACCCCGCACACAGCGAGATCCAGTACACAGCGAGACCCCGCACACAGCGAGATCCAGCACACAGCGAGACCCCGCACAGAGCGAGATCCAGCACACAGCGAGATCCAGCACACAGCGAGATCCAGCACACAGCGAGACCCCGCACACAGCGAGACCCCGCACACAGCGAGATCCAGCACACAGCGAGATCCAGCACACAGCGAGATCCAGCACACAGCGAGACCCCGCACACAGCGAGATCCAGTACACAGCGAGACCCCGCACACAGCGAGATCACGCACACAGCGAGATCCCGCACACAGCGAGACCCCGCACACAGCGAGACCCCGCACACAGCGAGACCCCGCACACAGCGAGATCCAGCACACAGCGAGACCCCGCACACAGCGAGACCCAGCATACAGCGAGATCCAGCACACAGCGAGACCCCGCACACAGCGAGATCCAGCACACAGCGAGACCCCGCACACAGCGAGACCCCGCACACAGCGAGACCCCGCACACAGCGAGATCCAGCACACAGCGAGATCCAGCACACAGCGAGACCCCGCACACAGCGAGACTCCGCACACAGCGAGATCCAGCACACAGTGAGATCCCGCACACAGCGAGACCCCGCACACAGCGAGATCCCGCACACAGCGAGACCCCGCACACAGCGAGATCCAGCACACAGCGAGACCCCGCACACAGCGAGACCCCGCACACAGCGAGACCCCGCACACAGCGAGATCCAGCACACAGCGAGACCCCGCACACAGCGAGATCCAGCACACAGCGAGACCCCGCACACAGCGAGACCCCGCACACAGCGAGACCCCGCACACAGCGAGATCCAGCACACAGCGAGATCCAGCACACAGCGAGACCCCGCACACAGCGAGACCCCGCACACAGCGAGACCCCGCACACAGCGAGACCCCGCACACAGCGAGACCCCGCACACAGCGAGACCCCGCACACAGCGAGATCCAGTACACAGCGAGACCCCGCACACAGCGAGATCCAGCACACAGCGAGACCCCGCACACAGCGAGATCCAGTACACAGCGAGATCCAGTACACAGCGAGATCCAGCACACAGCGAGATCCAGCACACAGCGAGACCCCGCACACAGCGAGATCCAGCACACAGTGAGATCCAGCACACAGCGAGACCCCGCACACAGCGAGATCCAGCACACAGCGAGACCCCGCACACAGCGAGATCCCGCACACAGCGAGACCCCGCACACAGCGAGATCCAGCACACAGCGAGACCCCGCACACAGCGAGACCCCGCACACAGCGAGACCCCGCACACAGCGAGATCCAGCACACAGCGAGACCCCGCACACAGCGAGACCCCGCACACAGCGAGACCCCGCACACAGCGAGATCCAGTACACAGCGAGACCCCGCACACAGCGAGATCCAGCACACAGCGAGACCCCGCACACAGCGAGATCCAGTACACAGCGAGATCCAGTACACAGCGAGATCCAGCACACAGCGAGATCCAGCACACAGCGAGACCCCGCACACAGTGAGATCCAGTACACAGCGAGATCCCGCACACAGCGAGACCCCGCACACAGCGAGACCCCGCACACAGCGAGACCCCGCACACAGCGAGATCCCGCACACAGCGAGACCCCGCACACAGCGAGACCCCGCACACAGCGAGACCCCGCACACAGCGAGACCCCGCACACAGCGAGACCCCGCACACAGCGAGATCCAGCACACAGCGAGATCCAGCACACAGCGAGACCCCGCACACAGCGAGATCCAGTACACAGCGAGACCCCGCACACAGCGAGACCCCGCACACAGCGAGACCCCGCACACAGCGAGATCCAGCACACAGCGAGATCCAGCACACAGCGAGATCCAGCACACAGCGAGACCCCGCACACAGGGAGATCCCGCACACAGTGAGATCCCGCACACAGCGAGACCCCGCACACAGCGAGACCCCGCACACAGCGAGATCCAGTACACAGCGAGACCCCGCACACAGCGAGACCCCGCACACAGCGAGACCCCGCACACAGCGAGATCCGGCACACAGCGAGACCCCGCACACAGCGAGACCCCGCACACAGCGAGACCCCGCACACAGCGAGATCCCGCACACAGCGAGATCCAGTACACAGCGAGACCGCGCACACATCGAGACCCCGCACACAGCGAGACCCCGCACACAGAGAGACCCCGCACACAGCGAGATCCTACACACAGCGAGACCCCGCACACAGCGAGACCCCGCACACAGCGAGATCCAGCACACAGCGAGACCCCGCACACAGCGAGATCCAGCACACAGCGAGACCCCGCACACAGCGAGATCCAGCACACAGCGAGATCCAGCACACAGCGAGATCCAGCACACAGCGAGACCCCGCACACAGCGAGATCCAGTACACAGCGAGACCCCGCACACAGCGAGATCCAGCACACAGCGAGACCCCGCACAGAGCGAGATCCAGCACACAGCGAGATCCAGCACACAGCGAGACCCCGCACACAGCGAGACCCCGCACACAGCGAGATCCAGCACACAGCGAGACCCCGCACACAGCGAGATCCAGCACACAGCGAGACCCCGCACACAGCGAGACCCCGCACACAGCGAGACCCCGCACACAGCGAGACCCCGCACACAGCGAGATCCCGCACACAGCGAGATCCAGCACACAGCGAGGCCCCGCACACAGCGAGACCCCGCACACAGCGAGACCCCGCACACAGCGAGATCCAGCACACAGCGAGACCCCGCACACAGCGAGACCCCGCACACAGCGAGACCCCGCACACAGCGAGATCCAGCACACAGCGAGATCCAGCACACAGCGAGACCCCGCACACAGCGAGACCCCGCACACAGCGAGATCCAGTACACAGCGAGACCCCGCACACAGCGAGATCCAGCACACAGTGAGACCCCGCACAGAGCGAGATCCTACACACAGTGAGATCAAGCACACAGCGAGACCCCGCACACAGCGAGACCCCGCACACAGCGAGACCCCGCACACAGCGAGACCCCACACACAGCGAGACCCCGCACACAGCGAGATCCAGCACACAGCGAGATCCAGCACACAGCGAGACCCCGCACACAGCGAGATCCAGTACACAGCGAGACCCCGCACACAGCGAGACCCCGCACACAGCGAGACCCCGCACACAGCGATACCCCGCACACAGCGAGACCCCGCACACAGCGAGACCCCGCACACAGCGAGACCCCGCACACAGCGCGATCCCGCACACAGCGAGACCCCGCACACAGCGAGACCCCGCACACAGCGAGACCCCGCACACAGCGAGACCCCGCACACAGCGAGACCCCGCACACAGCGAGACCCCGCACACAGCGAGATCCAGCACACAGCGAGATCCAGCACACAGCGAGACCCCGCACACAGCGAGACCCCGCACACAGCGAGATCCCGCACACAGCGAGATCCAGTACACAGCGAGACCCCGCACACAGCGAGACCCCGCACACAGAGAGACCCCGCACACAGCGAGATCCAGCACACAGCGAGACCCCGCACACAGCGAGATCCAGCACACAGCGAGACCCCGCACACAGCGAGACCCCGCACACAGCGAGACCCCGCACACAGCGAGATCCAGCACACAGCGAGACCCCGGACACAGCGAGATCCAGCACACAGCGAGACCCCGCACAGAGCGAGATCCAGCACACAGCGAGATCCAGCACACAGCGAGATCCAGCACACAGCGAGACCCCGCACACAGCGAGACCCCGCACACAGCGAGATCCAGCACACAGCGAGATCCAGCACACAGCGAGATCCAGCACACAGCGAGACCCCGCACACAGCGAGATCCAGTACACAGCGAGACCCCGCACACAGCGAGATCACGCACACAGCGAGATCCCGCACACAGCGAGACCCCGCACACAGCGAGACCCCGCACACAGCGAGACCCCGCACACAGCGAGATCCAGCACACAGCGAGACCCCGCACACAGCGAGACCCAGCATACAGCGAGATCCAGCACACAGCGAGACCCCGCACACAGCGAGATCCAGCACACAGCGAGACCCCGCACACAGCGAGACCCCGCACACAGCGAGACCCCGCACACAGCGAGATCCAGCACACAGCGAGATCCAGCACACAGCGAGACCCCGCACACAGCGAGACTCCGCACACAGCGAGATCCAGCACACAGTGAGATCCCGCACACAGCGAGACCCCGCACACAGCGAGATCCCGCACACAGCGAGACCCCGCACACAGCGAGATCCAGCACACAGCGAGACCCCGCACACAGCGAGACCCCGCACACAGCGAGACCCCGCACACAGCGAGATCCAGCACACAGCGAGACCCCGCACACAGCGAGATCCAGCACACAGCGAGACCCCGCACACAGCGAGACCCCGCACACAGCGAGACCCCGCACACAGCGAGATCCAGCACACAGCGAGATCCAGCACACAGCGAGACCCCGCACACAGCGAGACCCCGCACACAGCGAGACCCCGCACACAGCGAGACCCCGCACACAGCGAGACCCCGCACACAGCGAGACCCCGCACACAGCGAGATCCAGTACACAGCGAGACCCCGCACACAGCGAGATCCAGCACACAGCGAGACCCCGCACACAGCGAGATCCAGTACACAGCGAGATCCAGTACACAGCGAGATCCAGCACACAGCGAGATCCAGCACACAGCGAGACCCCGCACACAGCGAGATCCAGCACACAGTGAGATCCAGCACACAGCGAGACCCCGCACACAGCGAGATCCAGCACACAGCGAGACCCCGCACACAGCGAGATCCCGCACACAGCGAGACCCCGCACACAGCGAGATCCAGCACACAGCGAGACCCCGCACACAGCGAGACCCCGCACACAGCGAGACCCCGCACACAGCGAGATCCAGCACACAGCGAGACCCCGCACACAGCGAGACCCCGCACACAGCGAGACCCCGCACACAGCGAGATCCAGTACACAGCGAGACCCCGCACACAGCGAGATCCAGCACACAGCGAGACCCCGCACACAGCGAGATCCAGTACACAGCGAGATCCAGTACACAGCGAGATCCAGCACACAGCGAGATCCAGCACACAGCGAGACCCCGCACACAGTGAGATCCAGTACACAGCGAGATCCCGCACACAGCGAGACCCCGCACACAGCGAGACCCCGCACACAGCGAGACCCCGCACACAGCGAGATCCCGCACACAGCGAGACCCCGCACACAGCGAGACCCCGCACACAGCGAGACCCCGCACACAGCGAGACCCCGCACACAGCGAGACCCCGCACACAGCGAGATCCAGCACACAGCGAGATCCAGCACACAGCGAGACCCCGCACACAGCGAGATCCAGTACACAGCGAGACCCCGCACACAGCGAGACCCCGCACACAGCGAGACCCCGCACACAGCGAGATCCAGCACACAGCGAGATCCAGCACACAGCGAGATCCAGCACACAGCGAGACCCCGCACACAGGGAGATCCCGCACACAGTGAGATCCCGCACACAGCGAGACCCCGCACACAGCGAGACCCCGCACACAGCGAGATCCAGTACACAGCGAGACCCCGCACACAGCGAGACCCCGCACACAGCGAGACCCCGCACACAGCGAGATCCGGCACACAGCGAGACCCCGCACACAGCGAGACCCCGCACACAGCGAGACCCCGCACACAGCGAGATCCCGCACACAGCGAGATCCAGTACACAGCGAGACCGCGCACACATCGAGACCCCGCACACAGCGAGACCCCGCACACAGAGAAACCCCGCACACAGCGAGATCCTACACACAGCGAGACCCCGCACACAGCGAGACCCCGCACACAGCGAGATCCAGCACACAGCGAGACCCCGCACACAGCGAGATCCAGCACACAGCGAGACCCCGCACACAGCGAGATCCAGCACACAGCGAGATCCAGCACACAGCGAGATCCAGCACACAGCGAGACCCCGCACACAGCGAGATCCAGTACACAGCGAGACCCCGCACACAGCGAGATCCAGCACACAGCGAGACCCCGCACAGAGCGAGATCCAGCACACAGCGAGATCCAGCACACAGCGAGACCCCGCACACAGCGAGACCCCGCACACAGCGAGATCCAGCACACAGCGAGACCCCGCACACAGCGAGATCCAGCACACAGCGAGACCCCGCACACAGCGAGACCCCGCACACAGCGAGACCCCGCACACAGCGAGACCCCGCACACAGCGAGATCCCGCACACAGCGAGATCCAGCACACAGCGAGGCCCCGCACACAGCGAGACCCCGCACACAGCGAGACCCCGCACACAGCGAGATCCAGCACACAGCGAGACCCCGCACACAGCGAGACCCCGCACACAGCGAGACCCCGCACACAGCGAGATCCAGCACACAGCGAGATCCAGCACACAGCGAGACCCCGCACACAGCGAGACCCCGCACACAGCGAGATCCAGTACACAGCGAGACCCCGCACACAGCGAGATCCAGCACACAGTGAGACCCCGCACAGAGCGAGATCCTACACACAGTGAGATCAAGCACACAGCGAGACCCCGCACACAGCGAGACCCCGCACACAGCGAGACCCCGCACACAGCGAGACCCCACACACAGCGAGACCCCGCACACAGCGAGATCCAGCACACAGCGAGATCCAGCACACAGCGAGACCCCGCACACAGCGAGATCCAGTACACAGCGAGACCCCGCACACAGCGAGACCCCGCACACAGCGAGACCCCGCACACAGCGATACCCCGCACACAGCGAGACCCCGCACACAGCGAGACCCCGCACACAGCGAGACCCCGCACACAGCGCGATCCCGCACACAGCGAGACCCCGCACACAGCGAGACCCCGCACACAGCGAGACCCCGCACACAGCGAGACCCCGCACACAGCGAGACCCCGCACACAGCGAGACCCCGCACACAGCGAGATCCAGCACACAGCGAGATCCAGCACACAGCGAGACCCCGCACACAGCGAGACCCCGCACACAGCGAGATCCCGCACACAGCGAGATCCAGTACACAGCGAGACCCCGCACACAGCGAGACCCCGCACACAGAGAGACCCCGCACACAGCGAGATCCAGCACACAGCGAGACCCCGCACACAGCGAGATCCAGCACACAGCGAGACCCCGCACACAGCGAGACCCCGCACACAGCGAGACCCCGCACACAGCGAGATCCAGCACACAGCGAGACCCCGGACACAGCGAGACCCCGCACACAGCGAGACCCCGCACACAGCGAGACCCCGCACACAGCGAGATCCCGCACACAGCGAGATCCAGCACACAGCGAGACCCCGCACACAGCGAGATCCAGCACACAGCGAGAGCCCGCACACAGCGAGATCCAGCACACAGCGAGATGCAGCACACGGCGAGACCCCGCACACAGCGAGACCCAGCACACAGCGAGATCCAGCACACAGCGAGACCCCGCACACAGCGAGACCCCGCACACAGCGAGACCCCGCACACAGCGAGATCCAGCACACAGCGAGACCCCGCACACAGCGAGACCCCGCACACAGCGAGGCCCCGCACACAGCGAGACCCCGCACACAGCGAGACCCAGCACACAGCGAGATCCAGCACACAGCGAGACCCCGCACACAGCGAGACCCCGCACACAGCGAGACCCCGCACACAGCGAGATCCAGCACACAGCGAGACCCCGCACACAGCGAGATCCAGCACACAGCGAGACCCCGCACACAGCGAGACCCCGCACACAGCGAGACCCCGCACACAGCGAGACCCCGCACACAGCGAGATCCCGCACACAGCGAGATCCAGCACACAGCGAGGCCCCGCACACAGCGAGACCCCGCACACAGCGAGATCCAGCACACAGCGAGACCCCGGACACAGCGAGACCCCGCACACAGCGAGACCCCGCACACAGCGAGACCCCGCACACAGCGAGATCCCGCACACAGCGAGATCCAGCACACAGCGAGACCCCGCACACAGCGAGATCCAGCACACAGCGAGAGCCCGCACACAGCGAGATCCAGCACACAGCGAGATGCAGCACACAGCGAGACCCCGCACACAGCGAGACCCAGCACACAGCGAGATCCAGCACACAGCGAGACCCCGCACACAGCGAGACCCCGCACACAGCGAGACCCCGCACACAGCGAGATCCAGCACACAGCGAGACCCCGCACACAGCGAGACCCCGCACACAGCGAGATCCAGCACACAGCGAGACCCCGCACACAGCGAGACCCAGCACACAGCGAGATCCAGCACACAGCGAGACCCCGCACACAGCGAGACCCCGCACACAGCGAGACCCCGCACACAGCGAGATCCAGCACACAGCGAGACCCCGCACACAGCGAGATCCAGCACACAGCGAGACCCCGCACACAGCGAGACCCCGCACACAGCGAGACCCCGCACACAGCGAGACCCCGCACACAGCGAGACCCCGCACACAGCGAGATCCCGCACACAGCGAGATCCAGCACACAGCGAGGCCCCGCACACAGCGAGACCCCGCACACAGCGAGACCCCGCACACAGCGAGACCCCGCACACAGCGAGACCCCGCACACAGCGAGATCCAGCACACAGCGAGACCCCGCACACAGCGAGATCCAGCACACAGCGAGATCCAGTACACAGCGAGACCCCGCACACAGCGAGACCCCGCACACAGCGAGATCCAGCACACAGCGAGATCCAGCACACAGCGAGATCCAGTACACAGCGAGACCCCGCACACAGCGAGACCCCGCACACAGCGAGACCCCGCACACAGCGAGACCCCGCACACAGCGAGACCCCGCACACAGCGAGATCCCGCACACAGCGAGACCCCGCACACAGCGAGATCCCGCACACAGCGAGACCCCGCACACAGCGAGACCCCGCACACAGCGAGACCCCGCACACAGCGAGACCCCGCACACAGCGAGACCCCGCACACAGCGAGACCCCGCACACAGCGAGATCCAGCACACAGCGAGACCCCGCACACAGCGAGATCCAGTACACAGCGAGACCGCGCACACAGCGAGACCCCGCACACAGCGAGACCCCGCACACAGAGAGACCCCGCACACAGCGAGATCCTACACACAGCGAGACCCCGCACACAGCGAGACCCCGCACACAGCGAGACCCCGCACACAGCGAGATCCAGCACACAGCGAGACCCCGCACACAGCGAGATCCAGCACACAGCGAGACCCCGCACACAGCGAGATCCAGCACACAGCGAGATCCAGCACACAGCGAGATCCAGCACACAGCGAGACCCCGCACACAGCGAGATCCAGTACACAGCGAGACCCCGCACACAGCGAGATCCAGCACACAGCGAGACCCCGCACAGAGCGAGATCCAGCACACAGCGAGATCCAGCACACAGCGAGATCCAGCACACAGCGAGACCCCGCACACAGCGAGACCCCGCACACAGCGAGATCCAGCACACAGCGAGACCCCGCACACAGCGAGATCCCGCACACAGCGAGACCCCGCACACAGCGAGATCCAGCACACAGCGAGACCCCGCACACAGCGAGACCCCGCACACAGCGAGACCCCGCACACAGCGAGATCCAGCACACAGCGAGACCCCGCACACAGCGAGACCCCGCACACAGCGAGACCCCGCACACAGCGAGATCCAGTACACAGCGAGACCCCGCACACAGCGAGATCCAGCACACAGCGAGACCCCGCACACAGCGAGATCCAGTACACAGCGAGATCCAGTACACAGCGAGATCCAGCACACAGCGAGATCCAGCACACAGCGAGACCCCGCACACAGTGAGATCCAGTACACAGCGAGATCCCGCACACAGCGAGACCCCGCACACAGCGAGACCCCGCACACAGCGAGACCCCGCACACAGCGAGATCCCGCACACAGCGAGACCCCGCACACAGCGAGACCCCGCACACAGCGAGACCCCGCACACAGCGAGACCCCGCACACAGCGAGACCCCGCACACAGCGAGATCCAGCACACAGCGAGATCCAGCACACAGCGAGACCCCGCACACAGCGAGATCCAGTACACAGCGAGACCCCGCACACAGCGAGACCCCGCACACAGCGAGACCCCGCACACAGCGAGATCCGGCACACAGCGAGACCCCGCACACAGCGAGACCCCGCACACAGCGAGACCCCGCACACAGCGAGATCCCGCACACAGCGAGATCCAGTACACAGCGAGACCGCGCACACAGCGAGACCCCGCACACAGCGAGACCCCGCACACAGAGAGACCCCGCACACAGCGAGATCCTACACACAGCGAGACCCCGCACACAGCGAGACCCCGCACACAGCGAGATCCAGCACACAGCGAGACCCCGCACACAGCGAGATCCAGCACACAGCGAGACCCCGCACACAGCGAGATCCAGCACACAGCGAGATCCAGCACACAGCGAGATCCAGCACACAGCGAGACCCCGCACACAGCGAGATCCAGTACACAGCGAGACCCCGCACACAGCGAGATCCAGCACACAGCGAGACCCCGCACAGAGCGAGATCCAGCACACAGCGAGATCCAGCACACAGCGAGATCCAGCACATAGCGAGACCCCGCACACAGCGAGACCCCGCACACAGCGAGATCCAGCACACAGCGAGATCCAGCACACAGCGAGATCCAGCACACAGCGAGACCCCGCACACAGCGAGATCCAGTACACAGCGAGACCCCGCACACAGCGAGATCACGCACACAGCGAGATCCCGCACACAGCGAGACCCCGCACACAGCGAGACCCCGCACACAGCGAGACCCCGCACACAGCGAGATCCAGCACACAGCGAGACCCCGCACACAGCGAGACCCCGCACACAGCGAGATCCCGCACACAGCGAGACCCCGCACACAGCGAGACCCCGCACACAGCGAGACCCCGCACACAGCGAGATCCAGCACACAGCGAGATCCAGCACACAGCGAGACCCCGCACACAGCGAGACCCCGCACACAGCGGGATCCTACACACAGCAAGATCCAGCACACAGCGAGACCCCGCACACAGCGAGACCCCGCACACAGCGAGATCCAGCACACAACGAGATCCAGCACACAGCGAGACCCCGCACACAGCGAGATCCAGCACACAGCGAGACCCCGCACACAGCGAGACCCCGCACACAGCGAGACCCCGCACACAGCGAGATCCAGCACACAGCGAGATCCAGCACACAGCGAGACCCCGCACACAGCGAGACTCCGCACACAGCGAGATCCAGCACACAGTGAGATCCCGCACACAGCGAGACCCCGCACACAGCGAGATCCGGCACACAGCGAGACCCCGCACACAGCGAGACCCCGCACACAGCGAGACCCCGCACACAGCGAGACCCCGCACACAGCGAGATCCAGCACACAGCGAGACCCCGCACACAGCGAGATCCAGCACACAGCGAGACCCCGCACACAGCGAGACCCAGCACACAGCGAGACCCAGCACACAGCGAGACCCCGCACACAGCGAGATCCAGCACACAGCGAGACCCCGCACACAGCGAGACCCCGCACACAGCGAGACCCCGCACACAGCGAGACCCCGCACACAGCGAGATCCAGCACACAGCGAGACCCCGCACACAGCGAGATCTAGCACATAGCGAGACCCCGCACACAGCGAGACCCCGCACACAGCGAGACCCCGCACACAGCGAGACCCCGCACACAGCGAGACCCCGCACACAGCGAGACCCCGCACACAGCGAGATCCCGCACACAGCGAGACCCCGCACACAGCGAGATCCAGCACACAGCGAGACCCCGCACACAGCGAGACCCCGCACACAGCGAGATCCAGCACACAGCGAGACCCCGCACACAGCGAGATCTAGCACACAGCGAGACCCCGCACACAGCGAGACCCCGCACACAGCGAGACCCCGCACACAGCGAGACCCCGCACACAGCGAGACCCCGCACACAGCGCGACCCCGCACACAGCGAGACCCCACACACAGCGAGACCCCGCACACAGCGAGACCCCGCACACAGCGAGATCCAGCACACAGCGAGACCCAGCACACAGCGAGACCCCGCACACAGCGAGACCCCGCACACAGCGAGACCCCGCACACAGCGAGATCCAGCACACAGCGAGACCCCGCACACAGCGAGACCCCGCACACAGCGAGTCCCCGCACACAGCGAGACCCCGCACACAGCGAGACCCCGCACACAGCGAGATCCAGCACACAGCGAGACCCCGCACACAGCGAGACCCCGCACACAGCGAGTCCCCGCACACAGCGAGACCCCGCACACAGCGAGACCCCGCACACAGCGAGACCCCGCACACAGCGAGACCCCGCACACAGCGAGATCCCGCACACAGCGAGACCCCGCACACAGCGAGATCCAGCACACAGCGAAACCCCGCACACAGCGAGATCCCGCACACAGCGAGACCCCGCACACAGCGAGATCCAGCACACAGCGAGACCCCGCACACAGCGAGACCCCGCACACAGCGAGACCCCGCACACAGCGAGATCCAGCACACAGCGAGACCCCGCACACAGCGAGATCCAGCACACAGCGAGACCCCGCACACAGCGAGACCCCGCACACAGCGAGACCCCGCACACAGCGAGATCCAGCACACAGCGAGATCCAGCACACAGCGAGACCCCGCACACAGCGAGCCCCGCACACAGCGAGACCCCGCACACAGCGAGACCCCGCACACAGCGAGACCCCGCACGCAGCGAGACCCCGCACACAGCGAGATCCAGTACACAGCGAGACCCCGCACACAGCGAGATCCAGCACACAGCGAGACCCCGCACACAGCGAGATCCAGTACACAGCGAGATCCAGTACACAGCGAGATCCAGCACACAGCGAGATCCAGCACACAGCGAGACCCCGCACACAGCGAGATCCAGCACACAGTGAGATCCAGCACACAGCGAGACCCCGCACACAGCGAGATCCAGCACACAGCGAGACCCCGCACACAGCGAGATCCCGCACACAGCGAGACCCCGCACACAGCGAGATCCAGCACACAGCGAGACCCCGCACACAGCGAGACCCCGCACACAGCGAGACCCCGCACACAGCGAGATCCAGCACACAGCGAGACCCCGCACACAGCGAGACCCCGCACACAGCGAGACCCCGCACACAGCGAGATCCAGTACACAGCGAGACCCCGCACACAGCGAGATCCAGCACACAGCAAGACCCCGCACACAGCGAGATCCAGTACACAGCGAGATCCAGTACACAGCGAGATCCAGCACACAGCGAGATCCAGCACACAGCGAGACCCCGCACACAGTGAGATCCAGTACACAGCGAGATCCCGCACACAGCGAGACCCCGCACACAGCGAGACCCCGCACACAGCGAGACCCCGCACACAGCGAGATCCCGCACACAGCGAGACCCCGCACACAGCGAGACCCCGCACACAGCGAGACCCCGCACACAGCGAGACCCCGCACACAGCGAGACCCCGCACACAGCGAGATCCAGCACACAGCGAGATCCAGCACACAGCGAGACCCCGCACACAGCGAGATCCAGTACACAGCGAGACCCCGCACACAGCGAGACCCCGCACACAGCGAGACCCCGCACACAGCGAGATCCAGCACACAGCGAGATCCAGCACACAGCGAGATCCAGCACACAGCGAGACCCCGCACACAGGGAGATCCCGCACACAGTGAGATCCCGCACACAGCGAGACCCCGCACACAGCGAGACCCCGCACACAGCGAGATCCAGTACACAGCGAGACCCCGCACACAGCGAGACCCCGCACACAGCGAGACCCCGCACACAGCGAGATCCGGCACACAGCGAGACCCCGCACACAGCGAGACCCCGCACACAGCGAGACCCCGCACACAGCGAGATCCCGCACACAGCGAGATCCAGTACACAGCGAGACCGCGCACACAGCGAGACCCCGCACACAGCGAGACCCCGCACACAGCGAGATCCAGCACACAGCGAGATCCAGCACACAGCGAGACCCCGCACACAGCGAGACCCCGCACACAGCGGGATCCTACACACAGCAAGATCCAGCACACAGCGAGACCCCGCACACAGCGAGACCCCGCACACAGCGAGATCCAGCACACAGCGAGACCCCGCACACAGCGAGATTCAGTACACAGCGAGACCCAGCACACAGCGAGACCCCGCACACAGCGAGACCCAGCACACAGCGAGATCCAGCACACAGCGAGACCCCGCACACAGCGAGATCCAGCACACAGCGAGACCCCGCACACAGCGAGACCCCGCACACAGCGAGACCCCGCACACAGCGAGATCCAGCACACAGCGAGATCCAGCACACAGCGAGACCCCGCACACAGCGAGACTCCGCACACAGCGAGATCCAGCACACAGTGAGATCCCGCACACAGCGAGACCCCGCACACAGCGAGATCCGGCACACAGCGAGACCCCGCACACAGCGAGACCCCGCACACAGCGAGACCCCGCACACAGCGAGATCCAGCACACAGCGAGACCCCGCACACAGCGAGACCCCGCACACAGCGAGATCCAGCACACAGCGAGATCCAGCACACAGCGAGACCCCGCACACAGCGAGACCCCGCACACAGCGGGATCCTACACACAGCAAGATCCAGCACACAGCGAGACCCCGCACACAGCGAGACCCCGCACACAGCGAGATCCAGCACACAGCGAGACCCCGCACACAGCGAGATTCAGTACACAGCGAGACCCAGCACACAGCGAGACCCCGCACACAGCGAGACCCAGCACACAGCGAGATCCAGCACACAGCGAGACCCCGCACACAGCGAGATCCAGCACACAGCGAGACCCCGCACACAGCGAGACCCCGCACACAGCGAGACCCCGCACACAGCGAGATCCAGCACACAGCGAGATCCAGCACACAGCGAGACCCCGCACACAGCGAGACTCCGCACACAGCGAGATCCAGCACACAGTGAGATCCCGCACACAGCGAGACCCTGCACACAGCGAGATCCGGCACACAGCGAGACCCCGCACACAGCGAGACCCCGCACACAGCGAGACCCCGCACACAGCGAGATCCAGCACACAGCGAGACCCCGCACACAGCGAGATCCAGCACACAGCGAGACCCCGCACACAGCGAGACCCAGCACACAGCGAGACCCAGCACACAGCGAGACCCCGCACACAGCGAGATCCAGCACACAGCGAGACCCCGCACACAGCGAGACCCCGCACACAGCGAGACCCCGCACACAGCGAGACCCCGCACACAGCGAGACCCCGCACACAGCGAGATCCAGCACACAGCGAGACCCCGCACACAGCGAGATCTAGCACACAGCGAGACCCCGCACACAGCGAGACCCCGCACACAGCGAGACCCCGCACACAGCGAGACCCCGCACACAGCGAGACCCCGCACACAGCGAGACCCCGCACACAGCGAGATCCCGCACACAGCGAGACCCCGCACACAGCGAGATCCAGCACACAGCGAGACCCCGCACACAGCGAGACCCCGCACACAGCGAGATCCAGCACACAGCGAGACCCCGCACACAGCGAGATCTAGCACACAGCGAGACCCCGCACACAGCGAGACCCCGCACACAGCGAGACCCCGCACACAGCGAGACCCCGCACACAGCGAGACCCCGCACACAGCGCGACCCCGCACACAGCGAGACCCCACACACAGCGAGACCCCGCACACAGCGAGACCCCGCACACAGCGAGATCCAGCACACAGCGAGACCCAGCACACAGCGAGACCCCGCACACAGCGAGACCCCGCACACAGCGAGACCCCGCACACAGCGCGACCCCGCACACAGCGAGACCCCACACACAGCGAGACCCCGCACACAGCGAGACCCCGCACACAGCGAGACCCCGCACACAGCGAGACCCCGCACACAGCGAGACCCCGCACACAGCGAGATCCAGTACACAGCGAGACCCCGCACACAGCGAGATCCAGCACACAGCGAGACCCCGCACACAGCGAGATCCAGTACACAGCGAGATCCAGTACACAGCGAGATCCAGCACACAGCGAGATCCAGCACACAGCGAGACCCCGCACACAGCGAGATCCAGCACACAGTGAGATCCCGCACACAGCGAGACCCCGCACACAGCGAGACCCCGCACACAGCGAGACCCCGCACACAGCGAGATCCCGCACACAGCGAGACCCCGCACACAGCGAGACCCCGCACACAGCGAGACCCCGCACACAGCGAGACCCCGCACACAGCGAGATCCAGCACACAGCGAGATCCAGCACACAGCGAGACCCCGCACACAGCGAGATCCAGTACACAGCGAGACCCCGCACACAGCGAGACCCCGCACACAGCGAGACCCCGCACACAGCGAGATCCAGCACACAGCGAGATCCAGCACACAGCGAGATCCAGCACACAGCGAGACCCCGCACACAGGGAGATCCCGCACACAGTGAGATCCCGCACACAGCGAGACCCCGCACACAGCGAGACCCCGCACACAGCGAGATCCAGTACACAGCGAGACCCCGCACACAGCGAGACCCCGCACACAGCAAGGCCCCGCACACAGCGAGATCCAGCACACAGCGAGATCCAGCACACAGCGAGACCCCGCACACAGCGAGACCCCGCACACAGCGAGATCCAGCACACAGTGAGACCCCGCACAGAGCGAGATCCTACACACAGTGAGATCAAGCACACAGCGAGACCCCGCACACAGCGAGACCCCGCACACAGCGAGACCCCGCACACAGCGAGACCCCACACACAGCGAGACCCCGCACACAGCGAGATCCAGCACACAGCGAGATCCAGCACACAGCGAGACCCCGCACACAGCGAGATCCAGTACACAGCGAGACCCCGCACACAGCGAGACCCCGCACACAGCGAGACCCCGCACACAGCGAGACCCCGCACACAGCGAGACCCCGCACACAGCGAGACCCCGCACACAGCGAGACCCCGCACACAGCGAGATCCAGCACACAGCGAGATCCAGCACACAGCGAGACCCCGCACACAGCGAGACCCCGCACACAGCGAGATCCCGCACACAGCGAGATCCAGTACACAGCGAGACCCCGCACACAGCGAGACCCCGCACACAGAGAGACCCCGCACACAGCGAGATCCAGCACACAGCGAGACCCCGCACACAGCGAGATCCAGCACACAGCGAGACCCCGCACACAGCGAGACCCCGCACACAGCGAGACCCCGCACACAGCGAGATCCAGCACACAGCGAGACCCCGCACACAGCGAGACCCCGCACACAGCGAGACCCCGCACACAGCGAGACCCCGCACACAGCGAGATCCCGCACACAGCGAGATCCAGCACACAGCGAGACCCCGCACACAGCGAGATCCAGCACACAGCGAGAGCCCGCACACAGCGAGATCCAGCACACAGCGAGATCCAGCACACAGCGAGACCCCGCACACAGCGAGACCCAGCACACAGCGAGATCCAGCACACAGCGAGACCCCGCACACAGCGAGACCCCGCACACAGCGAGACCCCGCACACAGCGAGATCCAGCACACAGCGAGACCCCGCACACAGCGAGACCCCGCACACAGCGAGATCCAGCACACAGCGAGACCCCGCACACAGCGAGACCCAGCACACAGCGAGATCCAGCACACAGCGAGACCCCGCACACAGCGAGACCCCGCACACAGCGAGACCCCGCACACAGCGAGATCCAGCACACAGCGAGACCCCGCACACAGCGAGATCCAGCACACAGCGAGACCCCGCACACAGCGAGACCCCGCACACAGCGAGACCCCGCACACAGCGAGACCCCGCACACAGCGAGATCCCGCACACAGCGAGATCCAGCACACAGCGAGGCCCCGCACACAGCGAGACCCCGCACACAGCGAGACCCCGCACACAGCGAGACCCCGCACACAGCGAGATCCAGCACACAGCGAGACCCCGCACACAGCGAGATCCAGCACACAGCGAGACCCCGCACACAGCGAGACCCCGCACACCGCGAGACCACGCACACAGCGAGATCCAGCACACAGCGAGGCCCCGCACACAGCGAGATCCAGCACACAGCGAGACCCCGCACACAGCGAGACCCCGCACACAGCGAGACCCCGCTCACAGCGAGATCCAGCACACAGCGAGACCCCGCACACAGCGAGACCCCGCACACAGCGAGATCCAGCACACAGCGAGACCCCGCACACAGCGAGACCCCGCACACAGCGAGACCCCACACACAGCGAGATCCAGCACACAGCGAGACCCCGCACACAACGAGATCCAGTACACAGCGAGACCCCGCACACAGCGAGATCCAGCACACAGCGAGATCCAGTACACAGCGAGATCCCGCACACAGCGAGATCCAGCACACAGCGAGATCCAGCACACAGCGAGATCCAGCACACAGAGAGATCCAGTACACAGCGAGACCCCGCACACAGCGAGACCCCGCACACAGCGAGACCCCGCACACAGCGAGACCCCGCACACAGCGAGATCCCGCACACAGCGAGATCCCGCACACAGCGAGACCCCGCACACAGCGAGATCCCGCACACAGCGAGACCCCGCACACAGCGAGACCCCGCACACAGCGAGACCCCGCACACAGCGAGACCCCGCACACAGCGAGACCCCGCACACAGCGAGACCCCGCACACAGCGAGATCCAGCACACAGCGAGACCCCGCACACAGCGAGATCCAGCACACAGCGAGACCCCGCACACAGCGAGATCCAGCACACAGCGAGATCCAGCACACAGCGAGACCCCGCACACAGCGAGATCCAGCACACAGCGAGATCCAGCACACAGCGAGACCCCGCACACAGCGAGATCCAGTACACAGCGAGAGCCCGCACACAGCGAGACCCCGCACACAGCGAGACCCCGCACACAGCGAGACCCCGCACACAGCGAGACCCCGCACACAGCGAGACCCCGCACACAGCGAGACCCCGCACACAGCGAGATCCAGCACACAGCGAGACCCCGCACACAGCGAGATCCAGTACACAGCGAGACCCAGCACACAGCGAGACCCCGCACACAGCGAGACCCAGCACACAGCGAGATCCAGCACACAGCGAGACCCCGCACACAGCGAGATCCAGCACACAGCGAGACCCCGCACACAGCGAGACCCCGCACACAGCGAGACCCCGCACACAGCGAGATCCAGCACACAGCGAGATCCCGCACACAGCGAGACCCCGCACACAGCGAGACTCCGCACACAGCGAGATCCCGCACACAGCGAGACCCCACACACAGCGAGATCCGGCACACAGCGAGACCCCGCACACAGCGAGACCCCGCACACGGCGAGACCCCGCACACAGCGAGACCCCGCACACAGCGAGATCCAGCACACAGCGAGACCCCGCACACAGCGAGATCCAGCACACAGCGAGACCCCGCACACAGCGAGACCCAGCACACAGCGAGACCCAGCACACAGCGAGACCCCGCACACAGCGAGATCCAGCACACAGCGAGACCCCGCACACAGCGAGACCCCGCACACAGCGAGACCCCGCACACAGCGAGACCCCGCACACAGCGAGATCCAGCACACAGCGAGACCCCGCACACAGCGAGACCCCGCACACAGCGAGACCCCGCACACAGCGAGACCCCGCACACAGCGAGACCCCGCACACAGCGAGACCCCGCACACAGCGAGATCCCGCACACAGCGAGACCCCGCACACAGCGAGATCCCGCACACAGCGAGACCCCGCACACAGCGAGACCCCGCACACAGCGAGATCCAGCACACAGCGAGACCCCGCACACAGCGAGATCTAGTACACAGCGAGACCCCGCACACAGCGAGACCCCGCACACAGCGAGACCCCGCACACAGCGAGACCCCGCACACAGCGAGACCCCGCACACAGCGAGACCCCGCACACAGCGCGACCCCGCACACAGCGAGACCCCGCACACAGCGAGACCCCGCACACAGCGAGACCCCGCACACAGCGAGATCCAGCACACAGCGAGACCCAGCACACAGCGAGACCCCGCACACAGCGAGACCCCGCACACAGCGAGACCCCGCACACAGCGCGACCCCGCACACAGCGAGACCCCGCACACAGCGAGACCCCGCACACAGCGAGACCCCGCACACAGCGAGACCCCGCACACAGCGAGACCCCGCACACAGCGAGACCCCGCACACAGCGAGATCCAGCACACAGCGAGACCCCGCACACAGCGAGACCCCGCACACAGCGAGTCCCCGCACACAGCGAGACCCCGCACACAGCGAGACCCCGCACACAGCGAGATCCAGCACACAGCGAGACCCCGCACACAGCGAGTCCCCGCACACAGCGAGACCCCGCACACAGCGAGACCCCGCACACAGCGAGACCCCGCACACAGCGAGACCCCGCACACAGCGAGACCCCGCACACAGCGAGACCCCGCACACAGCGAGACCCCGCACACAGCGAGATCCCGCACACAGCGAGACCCCGCACACAGCGAGACCCCGCACACAGCGAGACCCCGCACACAGCGAGATCCAGCACACAGCGAGACCCCGCACACAGCGAGACCCCGCACACAGCGAGACCCCGCACACAGCGAGATCCAGTACACAGCGAGACCCCGCACACAGCGAGATCCAGCACACAGCGAGACCCCGCACACAGCGAGATCCAGTACACAGCGAGATCCAGTACACAGCGAGATCCAGCACACAGCGAGATCCAGCACACAGCGAGACCCCGCACACAGCGAGATCCAGCACACAGTGAGATCCCGCACACAGCGAGACCCCGCACACAGCGAGACCCCGCACACAGCGAGACCCCGCACACAGCGAGACCCCGCACACAGCGAGACCCCGCACACAGCGAGATCCAGCACACAGCGAGATCCAGCACACAGCGAGACCCCGCACACAGGGAGATCCCGCACACAGTGAGATCCCGCACACAGCGAGACCCCGCACACAGCGAGACCCCGCACACAGCGAGATCCAGTACACAGCGAGACCCCGCACACAGCGAGACCCCGCACACAGCGAGACCCCGCACACAGCGAGACCCCGCACACAGCGAGACCCCGCACACAGCGAGATCCCGCACACAGCGAGATCCAGTACACAGCGAGACCGCGCACACAGCGAGACCCCGCACACAGCGAGACCCCGCACACAGAGAGACCCCGCACACAGCGAGATCCTACACACAGCGAGACCCCGCACACAGCGAGACCCCGCACACAGCGAGATCCAGCACACAGCGAGACCCCGCACACAGCGAGATCCAGCACACAGCGAGACCCCGCACACAGCGAGATCCAGCACACAGCGAGATCCAGCACACAGCGAGATCCAGCACACAGCGAGACCCCGCACACAGCGAGATCCAGTACACAGCGAGACCCCGCACACAGCGAGATCCAGCACACAGCGAGACCCCGCACAGAGCGAGATCCAGCACACAGCGAGATCCAGCACACAGCGAGATCCAGCACACAGCGAGACCCCGCACACAGCGAGACCCCGCACACAGCGAGATCCAGCACACAGCGAGATCCAGCACACAGCGAGATCCAGCACACAGCGAGACCCCGCACACAGCGAGATCCAGTACACAGCGAGACCCCGCACACAGCGAGATCACGCACACAGCGAGATCCCGCACACAGCGAGACCCCGCACACAGCGAGACCCCGCACACAGCGAGACCCCGCACACAGCGAGATCCAGCACACAGCGAGACCCCGCACACAGCGAGACCCCGCACACAGCGAGACCCCGCACACAGCGAGACCCCGCACACAGCGAGACCCCGCACACAGCGAGACCCCGCACACAGCGAGATCCAGCACACAGCGAGATCCAGCACACAGCGAGACCCCGCACACAGCGGGATCCTACACACAGCAAGATCCAGCACACAGCGAGACCCCGCACACAGCGAGACCCCGCACACAGCGAGATCCAGCACACAGCGAGACCCCGCACACAGCGAGACCCCGCACACAGCGAGACCCCGCACACAGCGAGACCCCGCACACCGCGAGATCCCGCACACCGCGAGACCCCGCACACAGCGAGACCCCGCACACAGCGAGACCCCGCACACAGCGAGACCCCGCACACAGCGAGATCCAGCACACAGCGAGATCCAGCACACAGCGAGACCCCGCACACAGCGAGACCCCGCACACAGCGAGATCCCGCACACAGCGAGACCCAGCACACAGCGAGATCCAGCACACAGCGAGACCCCGCACACAGCCAGATATGGAGAGTAGGTGGGGATTGAGGGATATGGGGAGTTGGTGGATATTGCGGGATATGGTGAGTAGGTGGAGATTGAGGGATAATGGGTGTAGGTGGGGATTGAGGGATATGGAGAGTAGGTGGAGATTGAGGGATATGGAGTAGGTGGGGTTTGAGGGATGTGGAGTAGATGGTCATTGAGGGATATGGGGAGTAGGTGGAGATTGAGGGATAATGGGTGTAGGTGGGGATTGAGGGATATGGGTAGGTGGGGATTGAGGGATATGGGGAGTAGGTGGAGATTGAGGGATATGGGGAGTAGGTGGGGATTGAGGGATATGGGGAGTAGGTGGAGATTGAGGGATACGGGGAGTAGGTGGAGATTGAGGGATATGGGGAGTAGGTGGAGATTGAGGGATATGGGGAGTAGGTGGAGATTGAGGGATATGGGGAGTAGGTGGAGATTGAGGGATATGGAGTAGGTGGGGTTTGAGGGATGTGGAGTAGATGGTCATTGAGGGATATGGGGTGTAGGTGGAGATTGAGGGATATGGGGAGTTGGTGGGGATTGAGGGATATGGGGAGTAGGTGGGGATTGAGGGATATGAGGTGTAGATGGAGATTGAGGGATATGGGGAGTTGGTGGGGATTGAGGGATATGGGGAGTAGGTGGGGATTGAGGGATATGGGTAGTAGGTGGGGACTGAGGGATATGGGGAGTTGGTGGGGATTGAGGGATTTGGGGAGTAGGTGGAGATTGAGGGATATGAGGTGTAGATGGAGATTGAGGGATATGGGGAGTTGGTGGGGATTGAGGGATATGGGGAGTTGGTGGGGATTGAGGGATACGGGGAGTAGGTGGGGATTGAGGGATATGGGGAGTAGGTGGGGATTGAGGGATATGGGGTGTAGGTGGAGATTGAGAGATATGGGGAGTAGGTGGAGATTGAGGGATATGGGGAGTAGGTGGGGATTGAGGGATATGGGGTGTAGGTGGAGATTGAGGGATATGGGGTGTAGGTGGAGATTGAGGAATATGGGGAGTAGGTGGGGATTGAGGGATATGGGGAGTAGGTGGGGATTGAGGGATATGGGGAGTAGGTGGAGATTGAGAGATATGGGGTGTAGGTGGAGATTGAGGAATATGGGGAGTTGGTGGGGATTGAGGGATACGGGGAGTAGGTGGAGATTGAGGGATATGGGGAGTAGGTGGAGATTGAGGGATACGGGGAGTAGGTGGGGATTGAGGGATATGGGGAGTTGGTGGGGATTGAGGGATATGGGGAGTAGGTGGGGACTGAGGGATATGGGGAGTTGGTGGGGATTGAGGGATTTGGGGAGTAGGTGGAGATTGAGGGATATGGGGAGTAGGTGGAGATTGAGGGATATGGAGTAGGTGGAGATTGAGGGATATGGGGAGTAGGTGGAGATTGAGGGATATGGAGTAGGTGGAGATTGAGGGATATGGGGAGTAGGTGGAGATTGAGGGATATGGGGAGTAGGTGGACATTGAGGGATATGGGGTGTAGGTGGAGATTGAGGGATATGGGGAGTAGGTGGAGATTGAGGGATATGGGGAGTAGGTGGACATTGAGGGATATGGGGAGTTGGTGGAGATTGAGGGATATGGGGAGTAGGTGGGGATTGAGGGATATGGGGTGTAGGTGGAGATCGAGGGATATGGGGTGTAGGTGGAGATTGAGGAATATGGGGAGTTGGTGGGGATTGTGGGATACGGGGAGTAGGTGGGGATTGAGGGATATGGGGAGTAGGTGGGGATTGAGGGATATGGGGTGTAGGTGGAGATTGAGGAAAATGGGGAGTAGGTGGAGATTGAGGGATATGGGGAGTAGGTGGAGATTGAGGGATACGGGGAGTAGGTGGGGATTGAGGGATACGGGGAGTAGGTGGACATTAAGGGATATGGGGAGTAGGTGGAGATTGAGGGATACGGGGAGTAGGTGGAGATTGAGGGATACAGGGAGTAGGTGGGGATTGAGGGATATGGGGAGTTGGTGGGGATTGAGGGATACGGGGAGTAGGTGGGGATTGAGGGATACGGGGAGTAGGTGGAGATTGAGGGATACGGGGAGTAGGTGGAGATTGAGGGATACGGGGAGTAGGTGGGGATTGAGGGATACGGGGAGTAGGTGGAGATTGAGGGATACAGGGAGTAGGTGGAGATCGAGGAATATGGGGAGTTAGTGGGGAGTGAGGGATACGGGGAGTAGGTGGGGATTGAGGGATTTGGGGAGTAGGTGGGGATTGAGGGATACGGGGAGTAGGTGGGGATTGAGGGATTTGGGGAGTAGGTGGGGATTGAGGGATACGGGGAGTAGGTGGGGATTGAGGGATACGGGGAGTAGGTGGAGATTGAGGGATTTGGGGAGTAGGTGGAGATTGAGGGATATGGAGTAGGTGGAGATTGAGGGATATGAGGTGTAGATGGAGATTGAGGGATATGGGGAGTAGGTGGAGATTGAGGGATATGGGGAGTAGGTGGAGATTGAGGGATATGGGGAGTAGGTGGAGATTGAGGGATATGGGGAGTAGGTGGAGATTGAGGGATATGGGGAGTAGGTGGAGATTGAGGGATATGGGGAGTAGGTGGAGATTGAGGGATATGAGGTGTAGATGGAGATTGAGGGATATGGGGAGTAGGTGGAGATTGAGGGATATGAGGTGTAGATGGAGATTGAGGGATATGGGGAGTAGGTGGGGAGTGAGGGATACGGGGAGTAGGTGGGGAGTGAGGGATACGGGGAGTAGGTGGAGATTGAGGGATACGGGGAGCAGGTGGAGATTGAGGGATACGGGGAGTAGGTGGGGATTGAGGGATACGGGGAGTAGGTGGAGATTGAGGGATACGGAGAGTTGGTGGAGATTGAGGGATATGGGGAGTAGGTGGGGATTGAGGGATACGGGGAGTAGGTGGAGATTGAGGGATATGAGGTGTAGATGGAGATTGAGGGATATGGGGAGTAGGTGGGGATTGAAGGATATGGGGAGTAGGTGGGGAGTGAGGGATACGGGGAGTAGGTGGGGAGTGAGGGATACGGGGAGTAGGTGGAGATTGAGGGATACGGGGAGTAGGTGGAGATTGAGGGATACGGGGAGTAGGTGGGGATTGAGGGATACGGGGAGTAGGTGGAGATTGAGGGATACGGGGAGTAGGTGGGGATTGAGGGATACGGGGAGTTGGTGGAGATTGAGGGATACGGGGAGTAGGTGGAGATTGAGGGATACGGGGAGTAGGTGGAGATTGAGGGATACGGGGAGTAGGTGGGGATTGAGGAATACGGGGAGTAGGTGGAGATTGAGGGATACGGGGAGTAGGTGGAGATTGAGGGATACGGGGAGTAGGTGGAGATTGAGGGATACGGGGAGTAGGTGGAGATTGAGGGATACGGGGAGTAGGTGGGGAGTGAGGGATACGGGGAGTAGGTGGGGAGTGAGGGATACGGGGAGTAGGTGGAGATTGAGGGATACGGGGAGTAGGTGGAGATTGAGGGATACGGGGAGTAGGTGGAGATTGAGGGATACGGGGAGTAGGTGGAGATTGAGGGATACGGGGAGTAGGTGGGGAGTGAGGGATACGGGGAGTAGGTGGGGAGTGAGGGATACGGGGAGTAGGTGGGGATTGAGGGATATGGGGAGTAGGTGGAGATTGAGGGATACGGGGAGTAGGTGGAGATTGAGGGATATGGGGAGTAGGTGGAGATTGAGGGATACGGGGAGTAGGTGGGGAGTGAGGGATACGGTGAGTAGGTGGGGAGTGAGGGATATGGGGAGTAGGTGGAGATTGAGGGATACGGGGAGTAGGTGGGGATTGAGGAATATGGGGAGTTGGTGGGGATTGAGGGATATGGGGATTAGGTGGAGATTGAGGGATACGGGGAGTTGGTGGAGATTGAGGGATACGGGGAGTAGGTGGAGATTGAGGGATACGGGGAGTAGGTGGGGATTGAGGGATACAGGGAGTAGGTCGGGATTGAGGGATACGGGGAGTAGGTGGGGATTGAGGGATATGGGGAGTTGGTGGAGATTGAGGGATACGGGGAGTAGGTGGGGAGTGAGGGACATGAGGAGTAGGTGGGGATTGTTGGAGGTGGGGTGTGTGATGATTAAGGGGTATGAGGAGAAGGTGAGGTGTTGCGGAGTTTGGGTTAGGGATTGTGGAAGGGGGAGCGGAGTTGTCGGGCTGGGTGACAGGGTTAAAGTCAGGTGGCGATGTCAATCAAATGTGTGAGGAGCTGTGTGGGTTAAGGAGGGGCTGCAGGAGAGGGGGGGTGTGGGTTTAGGAGGGGCTGTGGGAGAGGTGGGGGTGGGTTAAGGAGGGTCTGTGGGAGGGGGGGTGTGGGTTAAGGAGGGTCTGTGGGAGGGGGGGGGTGTGGGTTAAGGAGGGGCTGTGGGAGAGGGTGGTGTGGGTTAAGGAGGGGCTGTGGGAGAGAGGGGGTTGTGTGGGTTCAGGAGGGGCTGTGGGAGAGGGGGGGTGTGGGTTAAGGAGGGGCTGTGGGAGGGGGGGTTGTGTGGGTTAAGGAGGGGCTGTGGGAGGGGGGGGGGTTAAGGAAGGGCTGTGGGAGGGGGGGTGTGGGTGAAGGAGGGGCTGTGGGAGGGGGGGGTGTGGGTTAAGGAGGGGCTCTGGGAGGGGGGGGGTGGGTTTAGGAGGGGCTGTGGGAGAGGTGGGGGTGGGTTAAGGAGGGGCTGTGGGAGAGGGGGGGGTGGGTTAGGGAGGGGCTGTGGGGGAGGGGGGTGTGGGTTAGGGAGGGGCTGTGGGAGAGGGGGGTGTGGGTTAAGGAGGGGCTGTGGGAGAGGGGGGTGTGGGTGCAGGAGGGGCTGTGGGAGGGGGGGTTTATGTGGGTTAAGGAGGGGCTGTGGGAGAGGGGGTGTGGGTTAAGGAGGGGCTGCGGGAGAGGGGGGTGTGGGTTAAGGAGGGGCTGCGGGAGAGGGGGGTGGGTTAAGGAGGGGCTGTGGGAGGGGGGGGTGTGGGTTAAGGAGGGGCTGCGGGAGAGGGGGGTGGGTTAAGGAGGGGCTGTGGGAGAGGGGGGTGTGGGTTAAGGAGGGGCTGTGGGAGAGGGGGGGTGGGTTAAGGAGGGGCTGTGGGAGAGGGGGGTGGGTTAAGGAGGGGCTGTGGGAGAGGGGGGGTGGGTTAAGGAGGGGCTGTGGGAGAGGGGGGTGGGTTAAGGAGAGGCTGTGGGAGGGGGGGTGTGGGTTAAGGAGGGGCTGTGGGAGAGAGGGGGTGGGTTAGGGAGGGGCTGTGGGAGGGGGGGTGGGTTAAGGAGGGGCTGTGGGAGAGGGGGGTTGTGTGGGTTAAGGAGGGGCTGTGGGAGAGGGGGGGGGTTTAGGGAGGGGCTATGTTAGAGGGGGGTTGTGTGGGTTAAGGTGGGGCTATGGGAGGGGGGGTTGTGTGGGTTAAGGAGGGGCTGTGGGAGAGGGGGGTGTGGGTTTAGGAGGGGCTGTGGGAGAGGTGGGGGTGGGTTAAGGAGGGGCTGTGGGCGGGGGGGGGTTAAGGAAGGGCTGTGGGAGAGGGGGGTGTGGGTGAAGGAGGGGCTGTGGGAGGGGGGGGTGTGTGGGTTAAGGAGGGGCTGTGGGAGAGGGGGGGTGTGGGTTAAGGAGGGGCTGTGGGAGAGGGGGGTGTGGGTGAAGGAGGGGCTGTGGGAGGGGGGGGTGTGTGGGTTAAGGAGGGGCTGTGGGAGAGGGGGGGTGTGGGTTAAGGAGGGGCTGTGGGAGGGGGGTGTGTGGGTGAAGGAGGGGCTGTGGGAGGGGGGGGGTGTGGGTTAAGGAGGGGCTGTGGGAGAGGGGGGTGTGTGGGTTAAGGAGGGGCTGTGGGAGAGGGGGGGTGGGTTAAGGAGGGGCTGCGGGAGAGGGGGGTGTGGGTTAAGGAGGGGCTGTGGGAGAGGGGGGTTGTGTGGGTTAAGGAGGGGCTGTGGGAGAGGGGGGGTGGGTTAAGGAGGGGCTGCGGGAGAGGGGGGTGTGGGTTAAGGAGGGGCTGTGGGAGAGGGGGGTGTGGGTTAAGGAGGGGCTGTGGGAGAGGGGGGTGGGTTAAGGAGGGGCTGTGGGAGAGGGGGGTGGGTTAAGGAGGGGCTGTGGGAGAGGGGGGTGTGGGTGAAGGAGGGGCTGTGGCAGACGGGGGTGGGTTAAGGAGGGGCTGTGGGAGAGGGGGGGTGTGGGTTAAGGAGGGGCTGTGGGAGAGGGGGTTGTGTGGGTTAAGGAGGGGCTGTGGGAGAGGGGGGTGGGTTAAGGAGGGGCTGTGGGAGAGGGGGGTGGGTTAAGGAGGGGCTGTGGGAGAGGGGGGTGGGTTAAGGAGGGGCTGTGGGAGAGGGGGGTGTGGGTGAAGGAGGGGCTGTGGGAGACGGGGGTGGGTTAAGGAGGGGCTGTGGGAGAGGGGGGGTGTGGGTTAAGGAGGGGCTGTGGGAGAGGGGGTTGTGTGGGTTAAGGAGGGGCTGTGGGAGACGGGGGTGTGGGTTAAGGAGGGGCTGTGGGAGAGGGGGGGGTGGGTTAAGGAGGGGCTGTGCGAGAGGGGGGGTGTGGGTTAAGGAGGGGCTGTGGGAGAGGGGGGGTGGGTTAAGGAGGGGCTGTGGGAGGGGGGGGTGGGTTAAGGAGGGGCTGTGGGAGAGGGGGGTGTGGGTTAAGGAGGGGCTGTGGGAGAGGGGGTGTGGGTTAAGGAGGGGCTGTGGGAGAGGGGGGTGTGGGTTAAGGAGGGGCTGTGGGAGAGGGGGGTGTGGGTGAAGGAGGGGCTGTGGGAGACGGGGGTGTGGGTTAAGGAGGGGCTGTGCGAGAGGGGTTGTGTGGGTTAAGGAGGGGCTGTGGGAGAGGGGGGGTGTGGGTTAAGGAGGGGTTGTGGGAGAGGGGGTTGTGTGGGTTAAGGAGGGGCTGTGGGAGAGGGGGGTGGGTTAAGGAGGGGCTGTGGGAGAGGGGGGTGTGGGTGAAGGAGGGGCTGTGGGAGACGGGGGTGTGGGTTAAGGAGGGGCTGTGGGAGAGGGGGTTGTGTGGGTTAAGGAGGGGCTGTGGGAGAGGAGGGGTGTGGGTTAAGGAGGGGCTGTGGGAGGTGGGGGTGTGGGTTAAGGAGGGTCTGTGGGAGGTGGGGGTTGTGTGGGTTAAGGAGGGGCTGTGGGAGAGGGGGGTGGGTTAAGGAGGGGCTGTGGGAGAGGGGGGGGGTTAAGGAGGGGCTGTGGGAGAGGGGGTTGTGTGGGTTAAGGAGGGGCTGTGGGAGAGGGGGGTGGGTTAAGGAGGGGCTGTGGGAGAGGGGGGTGTGGGTTAAGGAGGGGCTGTGGGAGACGGGGGTGTGGGTTAAGGAGGGGCTGTGGGAGAGGGGGGGGGGTTAAGGAGGGGCTGTGGGAGAGGGGGTTGTGTGGGTTAAGGAGGGGCTGTGGGAGAGGGGGGTGTGGGTTAAGGAGGGGCTGTGGGAGAGGGAGGTGGGTTAAGGAGGGGCTGTGGGAGAGGGGGGTGTGGGTGAAGGAGGGGCTGTGGGAGACGGGGGTGTGGGTTAAGGAGGGGCTGTGGGAGAGGGGGGTGGGTTAAGGAGGGTCTGTGGGAGAGGGGGGTGTGGGTGAAGGAGGGGCTGTGGGAGACGGGGGTGGGTTAAGGAGGGGCTGTGGGAGAGGGGGGTGTGGGTGAAGGAGGGGCTGTGGGAGACGGGGGTGTGGGTTAAGGAGGGGCTGTGCGAGAGGAGGGGTGTGGGTTAAGGAGGGGCTGTGGGAGAGGGGGTTGTGTGGGTTAAGGAGGGGCTGTGGGAGAGGGGGTGTGGGTTAAGGAGGGACTGTGGGAGAGGGGGGGTGTGGGTTAAGGAGGGGCTGTGGGAGACGGGGGTGTGGGTTAAGGAGGGTCTGTGGGAGGTGGGGGTTGTGTGGGTTAAGGAGGGGCTGTGGGAGAGGGGGGTGGGTTAAGGAGGGGCTGTGGGAGAGGGGGGGGGTTAAGGAGGGGCTGTGGGAGAGGGGGTTGTGTGGGTTAAGGTGGGGCTGTGGGAGAGGGGGGTGGGTTAAGGAGGGGCTGTGGGAGAGGGGGGGGTTAAGGAGGGGCTGTGGGAGAGGGGGGGGTGGGTTAAGGAGGGGCTGTGGGAGACGGGGGTGTGGGTTAAGGAGGGGCTGTGGGAGAGGGGGGTGTGTGGGTGAAGGAGGGGCTGTGGGAGAGGGGGGGTGTGTGGGTGAAGGAGGGGCTGTGGGAGAGGAGGTTTGTGTGGAGGTGATGGAGGTGGTGACAGAGGGTGTGACGTAGGGAGTGTTGGTGGGGGTTAGGGGATAACAGAGGGGGTGAGGGGATGAGGCGGTGACGGAGGGGGTGAGGGATGACCGAGGGGTGAGGGATGACTGAGGGGTGAGGGATGACCGAGGGGTGAGGAATGACGGAGGGGGTGAGGGATGAAGGAGGGGGTGGCGGGGGGGGGGGGTGACGGAGAGGGTGAGGGGTGACGGAGGGGGTGACGGAGGCGGTGACGGAGGGGGTGAGGGAGGGGGTGAGGGAGGGGGTGAGGGATGACGGAGGGGGAGACGGCGGGGTGGGGTGACGGAGGGGGTGACGGAGGAGGTGAGGGGTGACGGAGGGGGTGACGGAGGAGGTGAGGGGTGACGGATGGGTTGACGGATAGAACATAGAACATCGCAGAACAGGCCCTTCGGCCCTCGATGTTGCCCCGACCTGTGAAACCACTCGAAAGCCCATCTACACTATTCCCTTATCGTCCATATGTCTATCCAATGACCATTTGAATGTCCTTAGTGTTGGCGAGTCCACTACTGTTGCAGGCAGGGCATTCCACGCCCTTACTACTCTCTGAGTAAAGAACCTACCTCTGACATCTGTCCTATATCTATCTCCCCTCAATTTAAAGTTATGTCCGCTCGTGCTAGACATCACCATCCGAGGAAAAAGGCTCTCACTGTCCACCCTATCCAATCCTCTGATCATCTTGTATGCCTCTATTAAGTCACCTCTTAATCTTCTCTCTTACGAAAACGCCCTCAAGTCCCTCAGCCTTTCCTCATAAGATCTTCCCTCCATACCAGGCAACATTCTGGTAAATCTCCTCTGCACCCGCTCCAAAGCTTCCACATCCTTCCTATAATGCGGCGACCAGAATTGCACGCAATACTCCAAATGCGGCCGCACCAGAGTTTTGTACAGCTGCAACATGACCTCATGGCTCCGAAACTCAATCCCTCTCCCAATAAAAGCTAACACACCGTACGCCTATTTAACAACCCTCTCCACCTGCGTGGCAACTTTCAGGGATCTATGTACATGGACCCCGAGATCTCTCTGCTCATCCACACTGCCAAGAATCTTACCATTAGCCTAGTAGTCTGTCTTCCTGTTATTCCTTATTCCTTCCAAAATGAATCACCTCACACTTTTCTGCATTAAACTCCATTTGCCACCTCTCAGCCCAGCGCTGCAGCTTATCTATGTCCCTCTGTAACTTGTAACATCCGACTGCACTGTCCACAACTCCACCGACTTTAGTGTCATCTGCAAATTTACTCACCCATCCTGCTACGCCCTCCTCCAGGTCATTTATAAAAATGACAAACAGCAGTGGCCCCAAAACAGATCCTTGTGGTACACCACTCGTAACTGGACTCCAGTCTGAACATTTCCCATCAACCACCACCCTTTGTCTTCTTTCAGCTAGCCAATTTCTGATCCAAACTGCTGAATCACCCTGAATCCCCAGCCTCCGTATTTTCTGCAATAGCCTACCGTGGGGAACCTTATCAAACGCTTTACTGAAATCCATATTCACCACATCAACTGCTTTACCCTCATCCACCTGTTTGGTCACCTTCTCAAAGAACTCAATAAGGTTTGTGAGGCACGACCTACCCTTCACGAAACCGTGTTGACTATCTCTAATCAAATTATTGGGGCGACGGAGGGGGTGAGGGGGTTACGGATGGGGTGACGGAGGGGGCGACGGAGGGGGTGAGGGGGTGACGGATTGGGTGACGGAGGGATGGTGGGGGTGATGGAGGGGGTGAGGGGTGAGGGAGGGGGGGAGGGGTGAGGGAGGGGGGGAGGGGTGTGTGAGGTTCATTGTGACTGAATGCACTCCGATCTTTCCATTGATACATTGGCCTCTTCCCCAATGCAGCAGAAGGAGGTGCCCATCCCGGACAGACAGATTTCGTCAAGTACTCAACTGGCGAAGAAAGAGGAGGCCAGGATGGCGAAGAGAGGTGAGTCTGTCCACCTGGGAGTCAGTCTGTCAACACTCCCTTACACAGGAGAGCAGGATGGAGGAGGAAAGGGGGAGAGAGAGAGAAACGGAGAGGGAGAAATGGAGAGGGAAAGAGGGGAAACGGAGAGGGAGAGATGGAGAGACAGAGAGAGGGAGAAACGGACAGGGAGAGAGGGAGAAACGGAGAGGGAGAAATGGAGAGGGAGAGGGGAAACGGAGGGGGAGAAACGGAGGGAGAGAGGGAGAAACGGAGAGGGAGAAATGGAGAGGGAGAGGGGAAACGGAGGGGGAGAAACGGAGGGGGAGAAATGGAGGGGGTAAGAGGGGAAACAGAGAGGGAGAAACGGAGACGGAGAGAGGGGAAATGGAGAGGGAGAAACGGAGAGGGAAAGAGGGAGAAACAGAGAGGGGGAGAAGGGAAATGGAGAGGGGGAGAGGGAGAAACAGAGAGGGGGAGAGGGCGAAACAGAGAGGGGGAGAGGGAGAAACAGAGAGGGGGAGAGGGAGAAACAGAGAGGGGGAGAGGGAGAAACAGAGGGGGAGAGGGAGAAACGGAGAGGGGGAGAGGGAGAAACGGAGAGGGGGAGAGGGAGAAACGGAGAGGGGGAGAGGGAGAAACAGAGAAGGAGAGAGGGAGAAACGGAGAGAGGGAGAGGGAGAGACGGAGAGGGGGAGAGGGAGAAACAGAGAGGGGGAGAGGGAGAAACAGAGAGGGGGAGAAGGAGAAACAGAGAGGGGGAGAGGGAGAAACAGAGAGGGGGAGAGGGAGAGACGGAGAGGGGGAGAGGGAGAGACGGAGAGGGGGAGAGGGAGAAACAGAGAGGGGGAGCGGGAGAAACAGAGAGGGGGAGAGGGAGAAACGGAGAGGGGGAGAGGGAGAAACGGAGAGGGGAAGAGGGAGAAACAGAGAAGGAGAGAGGGAGAAACGGAGAGGGAGAAACAGAGAGGGGGAGAGGGAGAAACAGAGAGGGGGAGAGGGAGAAACGGAGAGGGAGAAACGGAGAGAGGGAGAGGGAGAGACGGAGAGGGAGAAACGGAGAGAGAGAGAGGGAAATGGAGAGGGAGACGGAGAGAGGGAGAGGAATAAATGGAGAGGAAGAAACGGAGAGAGAGAGGAAGAAACGGAGAGAGAGAGACGGACAGAGAGAGGGAGAAACGGAGAGGGAGAAACGGAGAAACGGAGAGAGAGAGGGAGAAACGGAGAGAGAGAGACGGAGAGAGAGAGGGAGAAACGGAGAGGGAGAGAGGGAGAAACGGAGAGAGAGAGGGAGAAACGGAGGAGAGAGGGAGAAACGGAGAGGGGGAGAGTGAGAGGGAGAGACGGAGAGGGAGAAACGGAGAGAGAGAGAGGGAAATGGAGAGGGAGACGGAGAGAGGGAGAGGAATAAATGGAGAGGAAGAAACGGAGAGAGAGAGGAAGAAACGGAGAGAGACAGACGGACAGAGAGAGGGAGAAACGGAGAGGGAGAGAGGGAGAAACGGAGAGAGAGAGAGGGAGAAACGGAGAGAGAGAGGGAGAAACGGAGAGAGAGAGACGGAGAGAGAGAGGGAGAAACGGAGAGGGAGAGAGGGAGAAACGGAGAGAGAGAGACGGAGAGAGGGAGAAACGGAGAGAGAGAGGGAGAAACGGAGAGAGAGAGGGAGAAACGGAGAGAGGGAGAAACGGAGAGGGAGAGAGGGAGAAACGGAGAGAGAGAGACGGAGAGAGAGGGAGAAACGGAGAGAGAGAGGGAGAAATGGAGAGAGAGAGGGAGAAATGGAGAGATAGAGGGAGAAACGGAGATAGAGAGGGAGAAACGGAGTGAGAGAGGGAGAAACGGAGTGAGAGAGGGAGAAACGGAGAGGAAGAAACGGAGAGAGAGAGGGAGAAACGGAGAGGGAGAAATGGAGAGAGAGAGGGAGAAACGGAGTGAGAGAGGGAGAAACGGAGAGGAAGAAACGGTGAGAGAGGAAGAAATGGAGAGAGAGAGGAAGAAACGGAGAGGAAGAAACGGAGAGGGAGAAACGGAGAGGGAGAAACGGAGAGGGAGAAAAGGAGAGAGGGTAACGGAGAGAGAGAAACGGAGAGGGAGAAACGGAGAGGGAGAAACGGAGGGAGAAACGGTGAGAGGGAGAAACGGAGAGGGAGAGAGGGAGAAACGGAGAGGGAGAAACGGAGCGGGAGAGAGGGAGAGGGAGAGAGGGAGAAACGGAGCGGGAGAGAGGGAGAGGGAGAAACGGAGAGGCAGAAACGGAGAGGGGGCGAGGGAGAAACGGAGAGAGGGAGAAACGGAGAGAGGGAGAAACGGAGAGAGGGAGAAACGGAGAGAGGGAGAAACGGAGAGGGAGAAACGGAGAGGGAGAGGGAGAAACGGAGAGGGAGAGAGGGAGAAACGGAGAGGGAGAGAGGGAGAAACGGAGAGAGGGAGAAACAGAAAGGGGGAGAGGGAGAAATGGAGAGAGAGAGGGAGAAACGGAGAGAGAGAGAGGGAGATGGAGAAACGGAGAGGGAGAAATGGAGAGAGGGAAAAATGGAGAGGGAGAGAGGGAGAAACGGCGAGGGAGAGAGGGAAAAACGGAGAGACGGAGAGGGAGAAACGGAGAGGGAGAAACGGAGCGGGAGAAACGGAGTGGGAGAGAGGGAAAAACGGAGTGGGAGAAATGGAGAGGGAGAAACGGAGAGAGAGAGGGAGAGACGGAGAGGGGGAAACGGAGAGGGAGAAACAGAGGGAGAGAGTGAGAAACGGAGAGGGAGAGAGGGAGAAACGGAGAGGGAGAGACGGAGAGGGGGAAACGGAGAGGGGGAAACGGAGAAAGGGAGAGGGAGAAATGGAGAGGAGGAGAGGGAGAAACGGAGAAGGAGAGGGAGAAATGGAGTGGAAGAGAGGGAGAAACGGAGAGGTAGAAACGGAGAGGGAGAGACGGAGAAAGGGAGAGGGAGAAACGGAGAGGAGGATAGGGAGAAACGGAGGAGAGGGAGAAATGGATTGGAAGAGAGGGAGAAACGGAGAGGTAGAAATGGAGAGGGAGAGACAGAGAAAGGGAGAGGGAGAAAGGGAGAGGGAGAAGCGGAGAGGGAGAAGCGGAGAGGGAGAAGCGGAGAGGGAGAAGCGGAGAGGGAGAAACGGAGAGAGTGGGAGAAACGGAGAGGGAGAGGGAGAAACGGAGAGGGGGAGAGGGAGAGGGAGAAACGGAGAGGGGGGAGGGAGAGGGAGAAACGGAGAGGGAGAAATGGAGAGGGAGAGTGGCAGAAACGGAGAGGGAGAAGCCGAGAGGGAGAGAGTGAGAGACGGAGAGGGAGAGACGGAGAGGGAGAAACAGAGAGAGAGAGTGGGAGAAACGGAGAGGGAGAGGGAGAAATGGAGAGGGAGAGTGGCAGAAACGGAGAGGGAGAGGGAGAAACGGAGAGGGAGAGAGGGAGAGACGGAGAGGGAGAGAGAGAGCGGGACAGAGGGAGAAACAGAGAGGGAGAAACAGAGAGGGAGAAACGGAGAGGGAGAGACGGAGAGAGGGAGAGGGAGAAACGGAGAAGGAGAGAGGGAGAAACGGAGAGGGAGAGTGAGAAATGGAGAGGGAGAAATGGAGAGGGAGAGTGGGAGAAACGGAGAGGGAGAGACGGAGAGGGAGAAACGGAGCGGGAGAGAGGGAGAGAGGGAGAGGGAGAAACGGAGAGGGAGAAACGGAGAGGGAGAAACGGAGAGGGAGAGAGGGAGAAACGGAGAGGCGGAGAAACGGAGAGGGAGAGACGGAGAGAGGGAGAAACGGGGAGAGGGAGAAATGGAGAGAGAGAGGGAGAAACGGAGAGAGAGAGAGAGGGAGATGGAGAAACGGAGAGGGAGAAATGGAGAGAGGGAAAAATGGAGAGGGAGAGAGGGAGAAACGGAGAGGGAGAGAAGGAGAACCGTGGAGAGAGAGAGAGGGAGATGGAGAAACGGAGAGGGAGAAACGGAGAGAGGGAAAAACGGAGAGGGAGAGAGGGAACAACGGAGAGAGAGAGAGGAAGAGACGGAGAGGGAGAAACGGAGAGGGAGAAACGGAGAGAGAGAGAAACGGAGAGGGAGAAACGGAGTGGGAGAGAGAGGGAAACGGAGAGGGAGAAGCTGAGAGGGAGAAACGGAGAGGGAGAGAGGGAGAGACAGAGAGGGAGAAACGGAGCGGAAGAGAGGGAGAAACGGAGAGGGAGAAACGGAGAGGGAGAAACGGAGTGGGAGATAGGGAGAAACGGAGAGAGAGAGGGGGAGAGGGGGAGCGGGAGAAACGGAGCGGGAGAGAGGGACAGGGAGAGAGGGAGAAACGGAGAGGGAGAAACGGAGAGGGAGAAACGGAGAGGGAGAAACGGAGAGGGAGAGACGGAGAGGGAGAAACGGAGCGGGAGAGAGGGGGAAACGGAGAGGGAGAGTGAGAAACGGAGAGGGAGAGACGGAGAGAGGGAGAGGGAGAAACGGAGAAGGAGAGAGGGAGAAACGGAGAGGGAGAGTGAGAAACGGAGAGGGAGAAATGGAGAGGGAGAGTGGGAGAAACGGAGAGGGAGAGACGGAGAGGGAGAAACGGAGCAGGAGAGAGGGAGAGAGGGAGAGGGAGAAACGGAGAGGGAGAAACGGAGAGGGAGAGAGGGAGAAACGGAGAGGGAGAGAGGGAGAAATGGAGAGACGGATAAACGGAGAGGGAGAGACGGAGAGAGGGAGAGAGGGAGAAACGGGGAGAGGGAGAAATGGAGAGAGAGAGGTAGAAACGGAGATAGAGAGAGAGATGGAGAAACGGAGAGGGAGAAATGGAGAGAGGGAAAAATGGAGAGGGAGAGAGGGAGAAACGGAGAGGGAGAGAAGGAGAACCGTGGAGAGAGAGAGAGGGAGATGGAGAAACGGAGAGGGAGAAACGGAGAGAGGGAAAAACGGAGAGGGAGAGAGGGAACAACGGAGAGAGAGAGAGGAAGGGACGGAGAGGGAGAAACGGAGAGAGAGAGAAACGGAGAGGGAGAAACGGAGTGGGAGAGAGAGGGAAACGGAGAGGGAGAAGCTGAGAGGGAGAGACGGAGAGGGAGAAACGGAGCGGGAGAGAGGGAGAAACGGAGAGGGAGAAACGGAGCGGGAGAGAGGGAGAAACGGAGCGGGAGATAGGGAGAAACGGAGAGAGAGAGGGGGAGAGAGGGAGAGACGGAGAGGGGGAAACGGAGAGGGAGAAACGGAGAGAGGGAGAGGGAGAAACGGAGAGAGGGTGAGGGAGAAACGGAGAGAGAGAGGGAAACGGAGATGGAGAAACGGAGAGGGAGAAATGGAGTGGGAGAAACGGAGAGGGAGAGGGAGAAACGGAGAGGGAGAAACGGAGAGGGAGAGACGGAGAGGGAGAAACGGAGAGGGAGAAACGGAGAGGAAGAATGGGAGAAACGGAGAGGGAGAGAGTGAGAAACGGAGAGGGAGAAACAGAGAGGGAGAGTGGGAGAAACGGGGAGGGAGAGGGAGAAACGGAGAGGGAGAGAGTGAGAAACGGAGAGGGAGATACGGGGAGGGAGAGGGTGAAACGGAGAGGGAGAAACGGAGAGAGAGAGCGGGACAGAGGGAGAAACGGAGAGGGGGAAATTGAGAGAGGGAGAGGGAGAAGCGGAGAGGGAGAAACGGAGAGAGAGAGCGGGACAGAGGGAGAAACGGAGAGGGAGAAACGGAGAGAAGGAGAGGGAGAAACGGAGAGGGAGAAATGGAGAGAGAGAGCGGGACAGAGGGAGAAACGGAGATGGAGAAACGGAGAGGGAGAAACGGAGAGGGAGAGAGGGAGAAACGGAGAGGGAGAAACGGAAAGGGAGAGAGGGAGAAACGGAGAGAGAGAGAGGGAGAAACGGAGAGAGAGAGAGGGGGAAACGGAGAGGGAGAGACCGGGAGGGAGAAACGGAGAGGGAGAAACGGAGAGGGAGAGACGGAGAGGGAAAAACGGAGAGGGAGAGAGGATGAGACGGAGAGGGAGAGACGGAGAGGGAGAGACGGAGAGGGAGAACGAGAGAGGGAGAAACGGAGAGGGAGAAACGGAGAGGGAGAGAGGGAGAAACGGAGAGACGGAGAGGGAGAGAGGGAGAAACGGAGAGGGTGAAACGGAGACGGAGAGGGAGAGACGGAGAGGGAGAGTGGGAGAAACGGAGAGGGAGAGGGAGAAAAGGAGAGGGAGAAACGGAGAGGGAGAAACGGAGAGAGAGAGCGGGATAGAGGGAGAAACGGAGAGAGAGAGGGGGAGAGAGGGAGAGACGGAGAGGGGGAAACGGAGAGGGAGAAACGGAGAGGGAGAAACGGAGGGAGAGACAGAGAGGGGGAAACGGAGATGGAGAAACGGAGAGGGAGAAATGGAGAGGGAGAGTGGGAGAAATGGAGAGGGAGAGGGAGAGACGGAGAGGGAGAGACGGAGAGGGAGAAACGGAGAGGAAGAATGGGAGAAACGGAGAGGGAGAGGGTGAGAAACGGAGAGGGAGAAACAGAGAGGGAGAGTGGGAGAAACGGGGAGGGAGAGGGTGAAACGGAGAGGGAGAGAGTGAGAAACGGAGAGGGAGAAACGGAGAGGGAGAGTGGGAGAAACGGAGAGGGAGAGGGAGAAACGGAGAGGGAGAGGGAGAAACGGAGAGGGAGAGAGTGAGAAACGGAGAGGGAGAAACGTAGGGAAGAGTGGGAGAAACGGAGAGGGAGAGAGTGAGAAACGGAGAGGGAGAAACGGGGAGGGAGAGGGAGAAACGGAGAGAGAGCGGGACAGAGGGAGAAACGGAGAGAAGGAGAGGGAGAAACGGAGAGGGAGAGAGTGAGAGGGAGAAACGGAGAGGGAGAAATTGAGAGAGGGAGAGGGAGAAACGGAGAGGGAGAAACGGAGAGACAGAGCGGGACAGAGGGAGAAACGGAGAGGGAGAAACGGAGAGAAGGAGAGGGAGAAACGGAGAGGGAGAAATGGAGAGAGAGAGCGGGACAGAGGGAGAAACGGAGAGGGAGAAACGGAGAGGGAGAAACCGAGAGGGAGAAACGGAAAGGGAGAGAGGGAGAAACGGAGAGGGAGAAACGGAAAGGGAGAAACGGAGAGAGGGAGAAACGGAGAGGGAGAGAGGGAGAGACGGAGAGAGAGAGAGGGAGAGAGGGAGAAACGGAGAGTGAGAGAGGGAGAAACGGAGAGGGAGAGAGGGAGAAACGGAGAGGGAGAGAGGGAGAGGGAGAGAGGGAGAAACGGAGAGGGAGAGAGGGAGAAACGGAGCGGGAGAGACGGAGAGGGAAAAACGGAGAGGGGGAGAGGGAGAGACGGAGAGGGAGTACGAGAAAGGGAGAGAGGGAGAAACGGAGAGGGAGAGAGGGAGAAACGGAGAGAGAGAGAGGGAGAAACAGAGAGGGAGAGACGGAGAGGGAGAGAGGGAGAGACGGAGAGGGAGAGAGGCAGAGACGGAGAGGGAGAGTGGGAGAAACGGAGAGGGAGAGGGAGAGTGGGAGAAACGGAGAGGGAGAGGGAGAAACGGAGAGAGGGAGAGGGAGAAACGGAGAGGCAGAAACGGAGAGAGAGAGCGGGATAGAGGGAGAAACGGAGAGGGAGAAACGGAGAGAAGGAGAGGGAGAAACGGCGAGGGAGAAATGGAGAGAGAGAGCGGGACAGAGGGAGAAACGGGGAGGGTGAAACGGAGAGGGAGAAACGGAGAGGGAGAAACAGAGAGGGAGAGGGAGAAACGGAGAGGGAGAGACGGAGAGGGAGAGAGGGAGAAACGGAGAGGGAGAAAGGGAGAGAGGGAGAAACGGAGAGGGAGAAACGGAAAGGGAGAAACGGAGAGAGGGAGAGACGGAGAGGGAGAAACGGAGAGAGGGAGAAACGGAGAGAGGGAGAAACGGAGAGGGAGAGAGGGAGAAACGGAGAGAGAGAGGGTGAAACGGAGAGAGAGGGAGAAACGGAGTGGGAATGGGAGAAACGGAGAGGAAGAAATGGAGAGAGAGAGGAAGAAATGGAGAGAGAGAGGAAGAAATGGAGAGAGAGAGGGAGAAACGGAGAGAGGGAGAAACGGAGTGAGAGAGGGAGAAATGGAGAGAGAGAAATGGAGAGGGAGAAACGGAGAGGGAGAAACGGAGAGGGAGAAACGGAGAGGGAGAAACGGAGAGGGAGAAATGGAGAGAGAGAAACGTAGAGGGAGAAACGGAGAGGGAGAGAGGGAGAAACGGAGAGCGAGAAATGGAGAGGGAAAGAGGGGAAACGGAGAGGGAGAGACGGAGAGAGGGAGAAATGGAGAGGGAGAGAGGGAGAAACGGAGAAGGAGAGAGGGAGAAACGGAGAGGGAGAAACGGAGAGAGAGAGAAACGGAGAGGGAGAGAGACAAACGGAGAGGGAGAAACGGAGGGAGAGAGAGGGAAACGGAGAGGGAGAAAAGGAGAGAGAGAGAGAGAAACGGAGAGGGAGAGAGGGAGAAATGGAGAGGGAGAGGGAGAAACGGAGAGAGAGAGGGAGAAATGGAGAGAGAGAAATGGAGAGGGAGAAACGGAGAGGGAGAGGGAGAAACGGAGAGGGAGAGAGGCAGAGACGGAGAGGGAGAGTGGGAGAAACGGAGAGGGAGAGGGAGAAACGGAGAGGGAGAGAGTGAGAAACGGAGAGGCAGAAACGGAGAGGAAGAGTGGGAGAAACGGAGAGGGAGAGAGTGAGAAACGGAGAGGGTGAAACGGAGAGTGAGAGGGAGAAACGGAGAGGGAGAAACGGAGAGAGGGAGAGGGAGAAACGGAGAGAGAAAGCGGGACAGAGGGAGAAACGGAGAGAAGGAGAGGGAGAAACGGCGAGGGAGAAATGGAGAGAGAGAGCGGGACAGAGGGAGAAACGGAGAGGGAGAGAGGGAGAAACGGAGAGGGAGAAACGGAAAGGGAGTAACGGAGAGAGGGAGAAACGGAGAGGGAGAGAGGGAGAGGGAGAAACGGAGAGAGAGAGAGGGAGAAACGGAGAGGGAGAAATGGAGAGGGAAAGAGGGGAAACGGAGAGGGAGAGACGGAGAGAGGGAGAAATGGAGAGGGAGAAACGGAGAAGGAGAGAGGGAGAAACGGAGAGAGAGAAACGGAGAGAGAGAGGGAGAAACGGAGAGAGAGAGAAACGGAGAGGGAGAGAGACAAACGGAGAGGGAGAAACGGAGGGAGAGAGAGGGAAACGGAGAGGGAGAAAAGGAGAGAGAGAGAGAGAAACGGAGAGGGAGAGAGGGAGAAATGGAGAGGGAGAGGGAGAAACGGAGAGAGAGAGGGAGAAATGGAGAGAGAGAAATGGAGAGGGAGAAACGGAGAGGGAGAGGGAGAAACGGAGAGGGAGAGAGGCAGAGACGGAGAGGGAGAGTGGGAGAAACGGAGAGGGAGAGGGAGAAACGGAGAGGGAGAGAGTGAGAAACGGAGAGGCAGAAACGGAGAGGAAGAGTGGGAGAAACGGAGAGGGAGAGAGTGAGAAACGGAGAGGGTGAAACGGAGAGTGAGAGAGTGAGAGGGAGAAACGGAGAGGGAGAAACGGAGAGAGGGAGAGGGAGAAACGGAGAGAGAAAGCGGGACAGAGGGAGAAACGGAGAGGGAGAAACGGAGAGAAGGAGAGGGAGAAACGGCGAGGGAGAAATGGAGAGAGAGAGCGGGACAGAGGGAGAAACGGAGAGGGAGAAACGGAGAGGGAGAGAGGGAGAAACGGAGAGGGAGAAACGGAAAGGGAGTAACGGAGAGAGGGAGAAACGGAGAGGGAGAGAGGGAGAGGGAGAAACGGAGAGAGAGAGAGGGAGAAACGGAGAGGGAGAGACGGAGAGGGAGAAACGGAGAGGGAGAGAGGGGGAGAGGGAGAGATGGAGAGGGAGAAATGGAGAGGGAGAGAGGGAGAAACGGAGAGAGAGAGGGAGAGAGGGAGAGACGGAGGGGGTGAGACGGAGGGGGAGAGACGGAGAGGGAGAACGAGAGAGGGAGAAATGGAGAGAGAGAGACGGAGAGAGAGAGGGACAAACGGAGAGAGAGAGGGAGAAACGGAGAGAGAGAGAGGGAGAAACGGAGGGAGAGAGACGGAGAGAGAGGGAGAAACGGAGAGAGAGGGAGAAACGGAGAGAGGGAGAAATGGAGAGAGAGAGGGAGAAACGGAGTGAGAGAGGGAGACACGGAGAGGAAGAAACGGAGAGAGAGGGAGAAACGGAGAGGGAGAGAGGGAGAAACGGAGAGAGAGAGGGTGAAACGGAAAGAGAGAGGGAGAAACGGAGTGGGAGAGGGAGAAATGGAGAGAGAGAAATGGAGAGAGAGAAACGGAGAGGGAGAAACGGAGAGGGAGAGAGGGAGAAACGGAGAGGAAGAAATGGAGAGAGAGAGGAAGAAATGGAGAGAGAGAGGGAGAAACGGAGAGAGAGAGGGAGAAACGGAGTGCGAGAGGGAGAAATGGAGAGAGAGAAATGGAGAGAGAGAAACGGAGAGGGAGAAACGGAGAGGGAGAGAGGGAGAAACGGAGAGCGAGAAATGGAGAGGGAAAGAGGGGAAACGGAGAGGGAGAGACGGAGAGAGGGAGAAACGGAGAAGGAGAGAGGGAGAAACGGAGAGAGAGAGAAACGGAGAGGGAGAGAGACAAACGGAGAGGGAGAAACGGAGGGAGAGAGAGGGAAACGGAGAGGGAGAAAAGGAGAGAGAGAGAGAGAAACGGAGAGGGAGAGAGGGAGAAATGGAGAGGGAGAAACAGAGAGGGAGAAAAGGAGAGAGAGAGAGAGAAACGGAGAGGGAGAGAAGGAGAACCGTGGAGAGAGAGATGGAAACATGGAGAGGGAGAGAGGGAGAAACGGAGAGGGAGAAAAGGAGAAAGAGATGGAAAAATGGAGAGGGAGAGAGGGAGAAACAGAGAGAGAGAGGGGGAAACGGAGAGAGAGAGAGAGAAACGGAGTGAGAGAGGGAGAAACGGAGTGAGAGAGGGAGACACGGAGAGGAAGAAACGGAGAGAGGGAGAAACGGAGAGAGAGGGTGAAACGGAGAGAGAGAGGGAGAAACGGAGTGGGAGAGGGAGAAACGGAGAGGAAGAAATGGAGAGAGAGAGGGAGAAACGGAGAGAGAGAGGGAGAAACGGAGTGAGAGAGGGAGAAATGGAGAGAGAGAAATGGAGAGGGAGAAACGGAGAGGGAGAAATGGAGAGAGAGAAACGGAGAAGGAGAAACGGAGAGGGAGAGAGGGAGAAACGGAGAGGGAGAAACGGAGAGGGAGAGAGGGAGAAACGGAGAGGGAGAAGCGGAGAGGGAGAGAGGGAGAAACGGAGAGCGAGAAATGGAGAGGGAAAGAGGGGAAACGGAGAGGGAGAGACGGAGGGAGGGAGAAATGGAGAGAGAGGGAGAAACGGAGAAGGAGAGAGGGAGAAACGGAGAGAGAGAAACGGAGAGAGATAGGGAGAAACGGAGAGAGAGAGAAACGGAGAGGGAGAGAGGGAGAAATGGAGAGGGAGAAACGAAGAGGGAGACAAGGAGAGAGAGAGAGAGAAACGGCGAGGGAGAAATGGAGAGAGAGAGCGGGACAGAGGGAGAAACGGAGAGGGTGAAACGGAGAGGGAGAAACGGAGAGGGAGAATCAGAGAGGGAGAGGGAGAAACGGAGAGGGAGAAAGGGAGAGAGGGAGAAACGGAGAGGGAGAAAGGGAGAGAGGGAGAAACGGAGAGGGAGAAACGGAAAGGGAGAAACGGAGAGAGGGAGAGACGGAGAGGAAGAAACGGAGAGAGGGAGAAACGGAGAGGGAGAGAGGGAGAAACGGAGAGAGAGAGGGTGAAACGGAGAGAGAGAGGGAGAAACGGAGTGGGAGAAACGGAGAGGAAGAAATGGAGAGAGAGAGGAAGAAATGGAGAGAGAGAGGAAGAAATGGAGAGAGAGAGGGAGAAACGGAGAGAGAGAGGGAGAAACGGAGTGAGAGAGGGAGAAATGGAGAGGGAGAAACGGAGAGGGAGAAACGGAGAGGGAGAAACGGAGAGGGAGAAACGGAGAGGGAGAAACGGAGAGGGAGAAATGGAGAGAGAGAAACGTAGAGGGAGAAACGGAGAGGGAGAGAGGGAGAAACGGAGAGCGAGAAATGGAGAGGGAAAGAGGGGAAACGGAGAGGGAGAGACGGAGAGAGGGAGAAATGGAGAGGGAGAGAGGGAGAAATGGAGAAGGAGAGAGGGAGAAACGGAGAGAGAGAGGGAGAAACGGAGAGAGAGAGAAACGGAGAGGGAGAGAGACAAACGGAGAGGGAGAAACGGAGGGAGAGAGAGGGAAACGGAGAGGGAGAAAAGGAGAGAGAGAGAGAAACGGAGAGGGAGAGAGGGAGAAATGGAGAGGGAGAGGGAGAAACGGAGAGAGAGAGGGAGAAATGGAGAGAGAGAAATGGAGAGGGAGAAACGGAGAGGGAGAAACGGAGAGGGAGAGAGGCAGAGACGGAGAGGGAGAGTGGGAGAAACGGAGAGGGAGAGGGAGAAACGGAGAGGGAGAGAGTGAGAAACGGAGAGGCAGAATCGGAGAGGAAGAGTGGGAGAAACGGAGAGGGAGAGAGTGAGAAACGGAGAGGGTGAAACGGAGAGTGAGAGGGAGAAACGGAGAGGGAGAAACGGAGCGAGGGAGAGGGAGAAACGGAGAGAGAAAGCGGGACAGAGGGAGAAACGGAGAGAAGGAGAGGGAGAAACGGCGAGGGAGAAATGGAGAGAGAGAGCGGGACAGAGGGAGAAACAGAGAGGGAGAAACGGAGAGGGAGAGAGGGAGAAACGGAGAGGGAGAAACGGAAAGGGAGTAACGGAGAGAGGGAGAAACGGAGAGGGAGAGACGGAGAGGGAGAAACGGAGAGAGGGAGAGGGAGAAACGGAGAGAGAGAGAGGGAGAAACGGAGAGGGAGAGACGGAGAGGGAGAAACGGAGAGGGAGAGAGGGGGAGAGGGAGAGACGGAGAGGGAGAAACGGAGAGGGAGAGAGGGAGAAACGGAGAGAGAGAGGGAGAGAGGGAGAGACGGAGGGGGTGAGACGGAGGGGGAGAGACGGAGAGGGAGAACGAGAGAGGGAGAAACGGAGAGAGAGAGACGGAGAGAGAGAGGGACAAACGGTGAGAGAGAGGGAGAAACGGAGAGAGAGAGAGGGAGAAACGGAGGGAGAGAGACGGAGAGAGAAGGAGAAATGGAGAGAGAGGGAGAAACGGAGAGAGGGAGAAATGGAGAGAGAGAGGGAGAAACGGAGTGAGAGAGAGAGAAACGGAGTGAGAGAGGGAGACACGGAGAGGAAGAAACGGAGAGAGAGAGGGAGAAACGGAGAGGGAGAGAGGGAGAAACGGAGAGAGAGGGAGAAACGGAGTGGGAGAGGGAGAAATGGAGAGAGAGAAATGGAGAGAGAGAAACGGAGAGGGAGAAACGGAGAGGGAGAGAGGGAGAAACGGAGAGGAAGAAATGGAGAGAGAGAGGAAGAAATGGAGAGAGAGAGGGAGAAACGGAGAGAGGGAGAAACGGAGTGCGAGAGGGAGAAATGGAGAGAGAGAAATGGAGAGAGAGAAACGGAAGGGAGAAACGGAGAGGGAGAGAGGGAGAAACGGAGAGCGAGAAATGGAGAGGGAAAGAGGGGAAACGGAGAGGGAGAGACGGAGAGAGGGAGAAACGGAGAAGGAGAGAGGGAGAAACGGAGAGAGAGAGAAACGGAGAGGGAGAGAGACAAACGGAGAGGGAGAAACGGAGGGAGAGAGAGGGAAACGGAGAGGGAGAAAAGGAGAGAGAGAGAGAGAAACGGAGAGGGAGAGAGGGAGAAATGGAGAGGGAGAAACAGAGAGGGAGAAAAGGAGAGAGAGAGAGAGAGAAACGGAGAGGGAGAAAAGGAGAACCGTGGTGAGAGAGATGGAAACATGGAGAGGGAGAGACGGAGAAACGGAGAGGGAGAAAAGGAGAAAGAGATGGAAAAATGGAGAGGGAGAGAGGGAGAAACAGAGAGAGAGAGGAAGAGAGGGGGAAACGGAGAGAGAGAGGGAGAAACGGAGTGAGAGAGGGAGAAACGGAGTGAGAGAGGGAGACACGGAGAGGAAGAAACGGAGAGAGGGAGAAACGGAGAGAGAGAGGGTGAAACGGAGAGAGAGAGGGAGAAACGGAGTGGGAGAGGGAGAAACGGAGAGGAAGAAATGGAGAGAGAGAGGGAGAAACGGAGAGAGAGAGTGAGAGAGGGAGAAATGGAGAGAGAGAAATGGAGAGGGAGAAACGGAGAGGGAGAAACGGAGAGGGAGAAACGGAGAGGGAGAAACGGAGAGGGAGAAATGGAGAGGGAGAAACGGAGAGGGAGAGAGGGAGAAACGGAGAGGGAGAAACGGAGAGGGAGAGAGGGAGAAACGGAGAGGGAGAAGCGGAGAGGGAGAGAGGGAGAAACGGAGAGCGAGAAATGGAGAGGGAAAGAGGGGAAACGGAGAGGGAGAGACGGAGGGAGGGAGAAATGGAGAGAGAGGAAGAAACGGAGAAGGAGAGAGGGAGAAACGGAGAGAGAGAAACGGAGAGAGATAGGGAGAAACGGAGAGAGAGAGAAACGGAGAGGGAGAGAGGGAGAAATGGAGAGGGAGAAACGGAGAGGGAGAAAAGGAGAGAGAGAGAGAGAAACGGAGAGGGAGAGAAGGAGAACCGTGGAGAGAGAGATGGAACAATGGAGAGGGAGAGAGGGAGAAACGGAGAGGGAGAAAAGGACAGAGAGATGGAAAAATGGAGAGGGAGAGAGGGAGAAACGGAGAGAGAGAGAGAGGGAGAGAGGGGGAAATGGAGAGGGGGAAACGGAGAGGGAGAGAGGAGGAATCGGAGAGGGAGAAACGGAGAGGGAGAGAGGGAGAAACGGAGAGGTAGAGAGGAAGAGAAGGAGAGGGAGAAACGGAGAGGGAGAGAGGGAGAGACGGAGAGGGAGAAGGGAGAAACGGAGAGGGAGAGAGGGAGAGACAGAGAGGGAGAAACGGAGAGGGAGAAACGGAGAGGGAGAAACGGAGAGGGAGAGGGAGAAATGGAGAGAGAGGGAGAAACGGAGAGAGAGAGCGAGGGAGAGAGAGAGAGACGGAGAGGGAGAAACGGAGAGGGAGACAGGGAGCGACGGAAAGGGAGAAACGGAGAGGGCGAAACGGAGAGGGAGAGACGGAGAGGAAGAGAGGGAGACACGGAGAGGGAGAGAGGGAGAAACGGAGAGGGAGAGACGGAGAGGGAGAAACGGAGAGGGAGAAATGGGGAGGGAGAAATGGAGAGGGAGAGAGGGAGAGGGAGAAACGGAGAGGGAGAAACGGAGAGGGAGAAACGGAGAGGGAGAGAGGGAGAGACGGAGAGGGAGAAACGGAGAGGGAGAAACGGAGAGGGAGAAACGGAGAGGGGGAGAGGGAGAAACGGAGAGGGGGAGAGGGAGAAACGGAGAGGGAGAGAGGGAGAAACAGAGAGGGAGAAACGGAGAGAGTGGGAGAAACGGAGAGCGAGAAACGGAAAGAGAGAGAGGGAGAGCGGGAGAAACGGAGAGGGAGAGAGGGAGAGGGAGAAACGGAGAGATGGAGAGGGAGAAACGGAGAGGGAGAGAGGGAGAAACGGAGAGGAAAGGAACGATTTTGCCACGTCCGATGCTCCTGAGGACAGTACTTTGCCCCAAGGCGGGGGTTAAAAAGCCGAAACGAGAAAGGTCGTAGATACGGATTCTGAATTGGAAACGCAGGCGCTGGAGATGTCCCACGAGGAACAGGCAAAGCACAGCGTCAGACAGGCCACCCGTCCCGGCGTTCCGATCAGAGGCGGTCTTCGCCATCCAGATTCTGCACTGCGGGTGCAGGGCACGCAACCAAGTGTGAAGAGAGTCTCCCAACCTCCTCCTCCACTGTCTTTGGAATAGTCTTGGACTTTGGGAGGAGGGGGAATATTATAAGCTGCGTTGTACGAGCGTCTCTGTCAGTCTGGCCGAATAGGAGCGTCCCCGATAAGGAGGCGTGAGCAGAGATAGATTGTGGTTGGGTTCACATTGGGCACGTTGGGCAGCGACAGACAAACGAGGCTGGGGTCCTCGTAAATATCTGTGACAATAATCCTGAATTACATTGACTAAACTCAGTTTCCAACTCGCTGTGAACCCCAGTAAATC
>NW_027308332.1:0-126000 GCF_047496885.1 Scyliorhinus torazame | reverse complement strand
TGCTGGGTGGAATATCATTATTTACAGTGGTCTTTGCAGAGGTCATCTTATTTTACAGTGGTCCCTGGATAGTGTATCATGATTTACAGTGGTCCCTGGGTTGTATATCATAATTTATTGTGCTCACTGGCTAGTATATCATTATTTGCAGTGATCCCTTGGTCGTATATTGTTATTTAAAGTGGTCCCTGGGTAATTTATCATTATTTACAGTGGTCCCTGGGTAGTTTATGATTATTTACAGTGGTCCCTTGGTAGTAAATTATTATTTGCAGAGTTCCCTGTGCAGTACGTCATTATTTACAGTGGTCCCGATGTAGTGGACGATTATTTGCAACGGTCCCAGGGTGGAATTTCATTATTCACAGTAGTCCCTGGATTGTATATCATTATTTACAGTGGCCCTGGGTAGTATATCAATATTTACAGTTTTTGCTGGGTGGAATATCATTATTTACAGTGGTCCCTGTGCAGTATATCATTATTTACACTAGTCCCTGGCACCATGTCACTATTTACAGTGGTCCCTGTTTAGTATATCAATTATAGTGGTCCCTCGGTAGTATATCATTTTTTACAGTGGTCCTTGGGCAGTATGTCATTATTTACAGTGTTCCCTGGGCAGTATATTATGTTTTACTGTGTTCCCTGGTTAATACATAATTATTTACAACGATCCCAGAGTGGAATTTCATGACTTACAGTGGTCCCTAGGTAGTATGCCATTATTTACAGGGGACCCTGGGTAGTATGCTATTATTTACAGTGGTCCTTGAGTAATATATTTTTATTTACAGTTGTCCCTATGTGGTATGTTATTATTAACAGTGGTCCCTGGCATTATATCACTATTTACAGCGGTCCCTTGCAATCTATCATTATTTACTGTGATCCCTGGGTAGTATATCATTATTTACAGTGGCCCCTCTGTAGTTTATCATTATTTGCAGTGGTCCCTGGTTAGTATATCATTATTTACAGTGATCCCTGTGCAGTATATCATTATTTACAGAGGTCGTTGCGTTATATATTATTATTCATAGTGGCCCTGGGCAGTGTTTCACTTTTTACAGTGGTTGCTGGATGATATATCATTATTTACAGTGTCCCCTGTGTAGTATAATATTACTTAGAATCTTCCCTGGATATTATATCATTATTTACAATGGACCCTGTGTAGGATACTATTATTTACAGTGGCCCTTTTATTTTATATCATTATTTACATTATTCCCTGTGCAGTATATCATTATTTATCCCTGGATAGTCCGCCATTATTTACAGTGGTCGCAGGATAGTACATCGTTACTTACAGTGGTCCCTTTGCAGTATATCATTGTTTATAGTGGTTCCTTGGTACTATTTCATTTCTTACAGTGGTGCCTGGGCAATGTATAATTTTTTACAGTGGTTCCTAAAATGGATAGCATCGTTTTCAGTGGTTTTTGTCGACCATATTCATTACTTACCGTGCTCACTGGGTAGTATATATTTATTTACAGTGCTCCCTTGGTCGTATATCGTTATTTACAGTGGTTCCTAAGTTATATATCTTTATTGTCAGTGTTCTGTGTGGAGTACATCATTCTTTACAGTGGTCCCTGTGTAGTATATCATTATTCACAGTGGTTCCTTGATTGTCTATCTATATTTGTAGGTGTACCTCTGCAGTATATTACGTGTTGGCGTGTTCCTGGATAGCGTATCAGTATTTACATTGTTCCCTCGATAGAATGTCATTCTTTACTGAAGTCCCTGGGCATGATACCATTATTTCCAGTTTTCCCTTTGTAGTTTATCATTAGGTACAGTGGACACTAAGCTGTTTATCATTATTTACCGTGGTTCCTCGGTAGTATATTATTATAATACACTGAGCCCTGGGCAGGAGACCATTATTTACAGTGGTTCTTGGGTAGTTTATCATTAAAATACTCTGGTCCCTGGGCAGTATATTGTAATTTGAGAGTACCTTTAAGAAATGGGTGTTTATAAATGTGTGTGTATGTAAATATATGTGGTGAGAGTACCTTTAAGAAATGGGTGCGTATTACTGCAGTGATGCCAGAGAGTGGGTGGGGCTGGGCTGTGTCAGCATTTTACTTTCGTTTTTGGCTGCTTTCTGCAGGGTGTGTTTTAGTTTCGTTTTCATTGTTGGAGCTGACGCCAGACAAAGCTGGTGTACTGCTGTTCTCTCTGCCATCAAAATACTATCTCTTGATCATTTGGTGAATTCAGAATTATAAATGTTCTCAGTAGTGAATGTCAACTGAAGGTGCTTCTGGTAAAAGGTGCCTTAATCTTCAGGATGTTAAAAAGACAGCTTATGGATTACTCAGTGTTGAACTCTTTGGGGGTTGTATTTGAATTAATGGTTGCTCAGATGTTCACTGTTTGTTTTAAAAAGGTTAACTTGAGTTCATTGAATAAACATTGTCTAGCTTTAAGAAATAATTTCCCATTCCTGCTGTACCACTCCTGTCGAGGGCCGTGTGCTCTCCATACCACAATTAGTAAAATTGTGGGTTCAGGTGAACTCCACGATATACTTTGGGGGCAAAACAAATTGGGGGCTCGTCCGCAATAAAAGTCTGCTTATTGGATTGGTTTAGTGAACTTAAACACAGTGAGGGGTGAGCATATTGTGGTTGCTTATCAAGGGTGGTATTCTAGTTTTTTGTGGAGTGTGTTGTGGACAATGGCTCTTTCAGAGGCCCTGGCGTCTTTGGGGGTGGCGACGGTCACACACAGTACCTTACGGACAGAGACTAAAAGCAGACTGTCAGATTTGGCAAAAACATTGCAGTTAACATTTCCTGACAAAATGGGACAGCACGGTAGCATTGTGGATAACATAATTGCTTCACAGCTCCAGGGTCCTAGGTACGATTCCGGCTTGAGTCACTGTCTATGCTGAGCCTGCACATCCTCCCCGTGTGTGCGAGGGTTTCCTCCGGGTGCTCCGGTTTCCTCCTACAGTCCAAAGATGTGCAGGTTAGGTGGGTTGGCCATGGCAAATTGCTCTTCGTGTCCAAAATTGCCCTTAGTGTTGAGTGGGGTTACTGGGATAGGTTGCAGATGTTGACCTTGGGTATGGTGCTCTTTCCAAGAGCCGGTGCAGACTCGAAGGGCCGAATGGCCTCCTTCTGCACTGTAAATTCTATGATAATCTATGATAATCTATGAAAATGCGAAAAGATGAGGGAACTACTGCGGTGGCTAAGCATTGGAAAGTTGCCTGAGATACAGTTTGACTCATTGGAAATGGCACAAATGCAGTTGCAAATTAAACAAATGGAACATGAGAAAGAATTAAAGCAGATTGAATACGAAAGAGATAGAGAGGAAAAAGAAAGAGAAAGGGAGATACAGATCAGGCAAAAAGTTAAAGAGATAGAGGTTGAACTTCAGAAAATGGCCATGAAACATGATACTCAGTTAAAATTAGCAATCGTAAAGGGAAACGTACAGTTGGATGATAGTGATGAGGATGGTGAGAAAGAGCGTCATAGTTGGAGGTTTTGTGGGGATCTATTTAAATATATCCAAGCATTGCCAAGGTTGAAGAGAAGGAGGTAGAAGCCTTTTTCAGTTCATTTGAGAAGGTGGCTGTACAAATGAAATGGTCACAGCACATGCGGGTATTACTGAATCAAACAAAGCTAGTGAAGTGTTTGCATCAATACCGGAGGAGGTATCTGGGCCGTATGAGGTGAAAATGCCCATCTTGGGTGCATATGAACTAATGCCTGAAGCCTCCAGACAAAGGTTTAGAATTTTAAGGAAAGAATTTGGTCAAACGTGCATGGAGTTTCAAAGGTTCAAACAGAGTAATTTTGATAGGTGGATCAGGGCTTTGAAAATAGACAAAACGTTTGAAGCTCTCGGAGAAATTATACTTTTGGAGGAATTTAAAAATTCAATTCCTGATGTAGTGAGGACTCATCTGGAAGAACAGACGGTTAAAACTGAGAGATTAGCAGCAGAAAAGCAGAATTAGTTCATAAATCAAAGCTTGGTTTCCGACATCAGTTTCAGCCTGTGAGAGAGAGAAACTGGGGACATGAGAAATACTCAAGTGGTAAAAGTGAAGGTGATCTGATGGGCGATATAAAGGAGAGTGTACCTCAGATTAAAAAAGAAATCCAGTAGGGTGGAAACGAAATGAAGAGTTTCAAATGTTTTCACTGTAATAAACAAAGCCATATTAAGTCACAGTGTTGGTGGTTGAAGAAAAGCACTGGGAAGACTGATGTGGTAAAACAGGATAAGACAGTGGTGTTTGTTAAAGTGGTAAAGGAAAGCCCAAGTGAAGCGAAGGAGGTGCAAAAGATTGTACAGCCTGATCAAGAGGTGATTGATGAAAGAGATGCCAGGTCACTTGAAAGAATTTACTTGCGTGGGTAAAGTTTACTCATGTGTATCAGAAGGAGGAGGTATAGAATTCACAAATTTAAGAGATACGGGAGCTAGACAATCTTTAATAGGAAGAAATGAGGAGTTATGTAGTTTGGGAAGAATGTTGCCAGAAAAGGTGGTAATATGTGTAATTCAGGGTGAGAGGAGTAGTCAATTGTATAAGGTAATGTTGGAAAGTCCAGTGAAGAGTGGTGAAGTGGTAGTAGGAGTAATAGAGAAAGTATCTTGTCCAGGAATACAGTTTGTCTTGGGTAATGATACAGCTGGATCACAGGTGGGAGTGCTGCCTACTGTGGTTGATAAGCCAATGGAAAATCAGACAACTGAAGTGTTGAAGGACGAATATCCTGGAATTTTTCCGGATTGTGTAGTGACACGGTCGCAAAGTCACAGGTTGAGACAAGAGGAGAAATCAATGAGTGAAGATGAAGTTGAAGTGCAATTATCAGAAACGATTTTTGATCAGGTGGTTGAAAAATAACAAGAACAGGTGGAGGATGAGGCGGATATTTTTAGTTCTGGAAAATTGGCGGAGTTACAACAAAATAATATAGAAATAAAACGGATGTATCAGAAAGCACACACGGAAGAGGAATCTGAGTATAAACCAGAGTGTTATTACCGTAAAAGTGATGTCTTGATGAGAAAATGGAGACCATTACATATGCAGGCGGATGAAAAGTGGGCAGAAGTTCATCAAGTAGTATTGCCGGTAGAAAGGATGTGTTGCGAGTTGCACATGTGGTACCAGTGGGAGGTCATTTGGGAATACGGAAAACTCAAGCTAAACTACAAAAACATTTTTATTGGCCTGGACTACATACAGATGTAGTTAAATTTTGTCAATCATGTCACACATGTGAAGTGAGAGGGAAACCTCAAGCAGTGATAAAACCAGCGCCCTTAATACCCATTCCAGCATTTGTGGAACCTTTGACAAGGGTCATAATTGATTGCGTAGGACCGCTTCATAAAACGAAAAGTGGAAATCAATATCTTTAGACTAAATTGGATGTGTCAACTCGGTTTCCAGAAGCCATCCCAGTACGTAATAGTACAGCTAAAACGATTGTGGCGGAATTACTTAATTTTTTTACGAGATCTGGACTGCCCACAGAAATGCAATCGGATGAAGGATCAAATTTTACCTCAAGGTTATTCAAAGAAGTTATGGATAGCTGAGGAATAAAACAATTTAAATCAACTGCGTACCATTCAGAATCGTAGGGAGCATTAGAAAGGTGGCGTCAGGCATTAAAGACAATGTTGAGGGCGTATTGTTAGGATTATCCAGAGGATTGGGATAAAGAATTTCATTCGTACTGATTGCAATTAGGAATGCACCTAATGAGTCATCCAAATGTAGTCCTTTTGAACCAGTTTTTGGTCATGAGGTAAGAGGACCACTTAAATTGATTAAGGAAAAATTGGCGAGTGAGAAATCGGAACTTACATTATTGGATGATGTGTCAAACTATAGGGAACGATTAAATAGAGCAGGTGAATTGGCTAGACAACATTTAAAAGGTGCACAAAATGTGATGAAACGGATAGCGGACAATAAATCCAAAGTTCGTAGTTTTGCCTGTGGAGATAAAGTTTTAGTATTGTTACCAGTGGTAGGTGAACCTTTAAAAGTAAGGCTTTGTGGACCTTATCAGACTGAGAGGAAATTAAGTGAGGTGAATTATGTGGTTAAAAACACCAGATAGAAGTAGGACTCACCGAGAGTGTCATGTGAATATGCTTAAAGGGTACTTTGAAATGGAAGGAGAGAAAAATGAGGTTGTAAGTAGTCTAACTAAAAGTCACGAACCAAATCCAGATGACTGTGAATTTGACATACCTCAAATTAAATTGGAAAACGAGGATGTTCCTCAAAATGGTGCTAAATTGTTGAGTTACCTTCCAGAGGAAAAACGAACTGACCTGAAAGAGTTATTGATATCACATGGGCAAGTTTGTGGCGATAAATTGGGAAGCACTAAAATGGCTATAGATGTGGGAAATGCTGTTCCAATCAAAAACATCCATACAGACTTAACTCTTTAAAAGTGGCACAGGTTAACAGAGAGATTGAGAGTATGCTTAAAAATGGCATAATTGAAGTGGTTTGCAGCCAATGAAGCTCACCCATAGTGATGGTACCAAAACCAGACGGTACGCAACGGATGTGTGTGGACCATAGAAAGGTTAATGCAGTTGCAAGAACCGACTCTTATCCTATCCCACGTTTGGAAGATTGTATTGAGAAGATTGTTGGACAATGAGCATTTATTTCCAAACTTGGTTTACATAAAGGTTACTGGCAGGTGCCTTTATCCGAAAGGGCGAAGGAGATTTCAGCTTTTGTGACTCCAGATGGTGTATAACAATTCAACGTTATGCCATTTGGCATGAAAAACGCCCCAGCCACATTCAAACGGTTAACTAACAAAGTTGTTTCAGGATTACCCAATTGTGCGGTATCCATCAACGATCTGGTAATTTGCAGCCAGACATGGAAAGAACATTTAAAACATCTGATGGAGTTATCCGATCGACTTCAGGGGGCGGGTTTGGTGATATACCTAGCCAATGGGGATCTGGAAAAGCCCAAGTCACTTTCCTTGGCCGTACAATCGGACAGGGTCGAATGGTCACACGGGATGTGAAACCAACAACTATTCGGAGTTTCCGATACTCTCCACACGACCGGAAATAATTAGATTTCATGGTAGGAGTGGATTTTACCGGAAATTTGAATCGAATATTTGCAGCGTTGTTGCTCCACTGGTGGACTTGCTGAACAAACGTCGAAAATTTAAGTTGTCAGCGGACTTTCAACAGGCATTTGACAGCCTGAAACTGTGATAACCAATGCTCCTGTGTTGGAGAACTTCAGGGAACTCTGTGATCAGATTGAACTAATGTATCTGAATTTTAAAAGAAATGCAGATGCATAGACAAATGGACGGATCGTGCAAGGACATTCTTGTTCAAAGTGACTGTCAATCGAGAAGGATTTCAGTTGGAGGAAGAAGAAAAAATATGACTGTATTATTGTATCTGTTTGTCTGTGTTGTTTTTTTTGAAGCGAAAAAGTATACTTACTGTGTGCATTTCTTAAAGGATAGTGAATAGGTGAAAAAAGAAACCATCTTGAAGTTGATGGGTTTTTTTTCTTGGGGGAGGTGTCATGTAGAGTAGCTTTAAGAAATGGGTGTTTAAGAAATGTACATTGAAGAAGTGGGTGTTTATCAGTGATGTCAGAGTGTGGGTGGAGCTGGGCTGTCCTTCAGCTTTTTACTTTGATTTTAATCGATTTGCTGCAAGGTATGTTTTAGTTTCGTTTTCAGAGCTGGATAGCTGCAGTCACAGCCAGAAGGGGTATCAGTCTCTCCATCTGTAATCTAAAGACTGTAAGTCGATCCTTTGGTGATTTTAAACTAATAACTGCTCTCAGTCGTGATTTTAACATTATGTGCTTCTGTTTAAAGTTTTTTTTCAAGACTTAGAACATAGAACATTACAGCGCAGGACAGGACCTTCGGTCCTCGATGTTGCGTCGACCTGCGAAACCACTGTAACGCCCATCTACACTATTCCCTTATCGTCCATATGTCTACCCAATGATCTTTTGAATGAACTTAATGTTTGCGAGTCCTCCGCTGTTGCAGGCAGGGCTTTCCACGCCCTTATTACTCTCTGAGTAAAGAACCCACCTCTGAAACTTGTCCTGTATCTATCTTCCATCAATTTAAAGCTCTGTCCCCTCGTGCTAGACATCACCATCCGAGGAAAAAGGCTTTCACTGTCCACCCAATCTAATCCTCAGATCATCATGTATGCCTCAATGATGTCACCTCTTAACCTGTTTCTCTCTAAGGAAAACAGCCTCAAGTCCCTCATCCTTCCGTAATAAGATCTACCCTCCAAACCAGGCAACATTCCGGTAAATCTCCTCTGCACATCCTTTCCAATGCTTCCACATCCTTCCTATAATGCGGCGACCAGAATTGCACGCAATACTCCACATGCGGCCGCACCAGCGTTTTGTACAGCTGCAACATGACCTCATGGCTCCGAAACGCAATCCCTCTAACAATAAAAGTTAACACACCGTCTGCCTTCTTAACAACACTCTCAACCTGTGCAGCAACTTACAGGGATATATGTACAAGGACACCGATAGCTATCTGTTCATTCATACTACCAATAATCTGACCATTAGCCCAGTACACTGTCTTCTTTTTAGTCCTTCCAAAATGAATCACCTCACACTTTTCTGCATTAAACTCCATTTGTCATCTCTCAGCCCAGCTCTGCAGCTTATCTATGTCCCTCTGTAACTTGTAACATCCTTCCGCACTGTCCACAACTCCACCGACTTTAGTGTCATCTGAAAATTTACTCACCAATCCTTCTACGCCCACCTCCAGGTCATTTATAAAAATGACAAACAGCAGTGGCCCCAAAACAGATCCTTGTGGTAAACCACTAGGAACTGGACCCCAGTCTGAACAATTCCCATCAACCACCACCCTTTGTCTTCTGCCAGATAGCTAATTTCTGATCCAAACTGCTAAATCACCCTGAATCCCATGCCTCCGTATTTTCTGCAATTGCCTACGGTGGCGATCCTTGTCAAGCGCTTTACTGAAATCCATATACACCACATCAACTGCTTTACCCTCATCCACCTGTTTGGCCAGCTTCTCAAAGAACTCAATAAGTTTTGTGAGGCATGGCCTACCCTTCACAAAACCGTGTGACTATGTCTAATCAAATTATTCCTTTCCAGATGATTATACATCCTATCTCTTATAAACTTCTCCAAGACCTTGCCCACAACAGAAGTTGGTCTATAGTTACCGGGGTTGTCTCTCCTCTCCCTCTTGAACAAGGGGACAACATTCGCCATCCTCCAGTCTTCTGGCACTATTCATGTCGACAAAGATGACTTAAAGATCAAATCCAAAGGCCCAGCAATCTCCTCCCTAGCTTCCCAGAGAATCCTCGGATAAATCCCATCCGTCCCAGGGAACTTATCTATTTTCACACTTTCCAGAATTGCTAACACCTCCTCCTTATGAACCTGAAGCCCTTCTAGTCTAGTAGCCTGTATCTCAGGATTCTCCTCGACAACATTGTCCTTTTCCTGTGTGAATACTGACGAAAACGATTCATTTAGCACCTCTCCTATCTCCTCGGACTCCACGCACAACTTCACACTACTTTCCTTGACTGGCCCTACTCTTACCCTTGTCATTCTTTTATTCCTGACATATCTATAGATAGCTTTAGGGTTATCCTTGATCCTACCTGCCAAAGACTTCTCATGTCCCCTCCTGGCTCTTGGTAGCTCTCTCTTTATTTCCTTCCTAGCTAACTTGTAACTCTCGCGCGCCCTAACTGAACCTTCATGTCTCATCTTTACATAAACCTCCTTCTTCCTCTTGACAAGTGTTTCAACTGCTTTAGTAATCCACGGTTCCCTCGCTCGACGACTTCCTCCCTGGCTGACAGGTACATACTTATCAAGGACACGCAGTAACTGTTCCTTGAACACGCTCCATATTTCCATTGTGCCCATCCCCTGCAGTTTTCCGCTCCATCCAATGCATCCTAAGTGTTGCCTTATCGCATCGTAGTTGCCTTTCCCCCAGATATAACTCTTGCGCTGCTGTATATACCTATCCCTTTCCATCACTGAAGTAAACGTAATCGAATTGTGGTCACTATCAACTAAGTGCTCACCTGCCTCCAAATCTAACACCTGTCCTGGTTCATTACCCAGTACCAAATCCAATATGGCCTCGCCTCTCGTTGGCCTATCTACACACTGCGTCAGGAAAACCTCCTGAACACATTGGACAAAATCGGACCCATTTAATGTACTCGAACTATAGCGTTTCCAGTCAATATTTGGAAAGTTAAAGTCCCCTATAACAACTACCATGTTACTTTCGCTCCTATCCAGAATCACCTTTGCAATCCTTTCCTCTACATCTCTGGGACTTTTCGGAGGCCTATAGAAAACCCCTAACCGGGTGACCTCACCTTTCCTGTTTCTAACTTCAGCCCATACTACCTCAGGAGACGAGTCCTCATCAAACGTTATTTCTGCCACCGAAATCCTGTCCTTGACTAACAATGCCACCCCTCCCCCACTTTTACCACCTTCCCTGACCTTACTGAAATATCTAACCCCCGGCACCTGCAACAACCATTCCTGTCCCTGCTCTATCCATGTCTCCGAGATGGCCACAACATCGATGTCCCAGGTACCAACCAATGCCGCAATTTCACCCACCTTATTCCGGATCCTCCTGGCATTGAAGTCGACAAACTTTAAACCACCTTTCTGTCTGCCGGTACATTCCTGCAACTTATGGATGTTAAAAGGACAATTTAAGGATTACTTACTGTTGTATTCCTTGGTGGTTGTATTTGAATTGATGGTTGCTAAGATGTTCATTGAATGTTTGAAAAAGGTTAACTTGAGTTCACAGAATAAACATTGTTTTGCTTTAGAAATACTTTTCCATTTCTGCTGTACCACACCTGTAGAGTGGGCTGTGTGCTCCCCACACCACAATCTATTAAAAGTTGTGGGTCAAGTGAACTCCATGATCGACTTTGGGGTTCTCTAAACTCAGGCCCATGACAGGTCAAGCAAAGCCAAATATATACGTCTTCGACGTGGAACGTGGTTAAATTAATCTGTCTTCGAGTCTGAGCATGGCTCAACTTTAAACGCCTGCGGCAGAGCATGGTTAAGTTTTAAACATCTTCGAGACAGACCATGGCGAAATTTTAAACAAAGTAGAGGCGGAGCATGGCTAAATTATAAACATCTGCGAGGCAGAGTATGTCGAAATATTAAACATCTAAGATGCCGAGCACGGCTAAAGTTTCGACATATTCCTTGCCGAACATGGCTAAATTTGCAACATCGTCGAGGCCGAACATGTGTAAATATTAAACATCTTCAAGGCAGATGATGGCTAAATTTTAAACATCTTCGAGGCCAAGCATGGTTCAGTTTCAAATGTCTTAGAGACCAAACATAGCTAAAGTTTAAACTTCTTGGACGCCAGGCATGGCTAAATTTTAAATGTCTTAGAGATCAAACATGGCTAAAGTTTAAACGACTTGGACGCCGAGCATGGCTAATTGTTAAGCGTCTTCTCGGCCAAACACGACTAAATTTTAAACATCTTCGAGGCCGAGCATGGCTCAATTTTAAACGCCTCAGAGGCAGAGCATGGTTACATTTTAAACATCTTCCACGCCGAGTATGTAGAAATATTCAACATCTAAAAGGCCGAGTATGGCTAAGTTGTAGTCATATTCGAGGCCTAGTGTGGCGAAATTTAAAACATTTTCGAGGCCGAATGTGGCAAAATTTGAAACATCTTTCAGGCCGAGCATGGGGAAATTTTAAGCACCGTAGAGGCCGAGCATGACTAACTTTTAAGCGTGGCTAAATTTTAAGGGCGAGCGTGGCTAAATTTTCAACCTCTTCCAGGCCGAGTATGTGTAAATATTGAACATTTTCGAGGCCGAGCACGAATAAATTTTAAACATCTTCGAGGCCGAGAATGGCTGAAGTTGAGTAAGGCTAAATTCATATGTCTTAGAGGACGAGCATGGTTACATTTATAAGTCTTTGCGGCGGAGGATGGCAAAATGCTAACCATCTTCGAGGTCGAGAAAAGCTAAATTTTAAACATCTTCGAAGCCAAGCATTGCTAAATTTTAAACGTCTTAGGGGCCAAACATGGCTAAAGTTTAAGCGTTTTGCTGCCGAGTCTGTGTAAACATTGAACATTTTCGATGCCGAGCATGGCTAAATTTTAAACAACTTCGAGGCCGAGATTGGCAACATTTTGTACACATTCCAGGCTGAGCATGGCTAATATGTAAGCATCTTCCAGGCAGAGGATAGGTAAATTTTAAACACCTCAGAGGTCGAGCATGGCTAAAATTTAAACATCATAGCCGCCGAGTTGGCTAAATTTTAAACATCTTAGATGCAGAGCATGACAAAATTCTAAACATCATCAGGGCCGAGCATGGCTAAATTTCAAACATTCTCAAGGCCTTGCATGTCGAATTTTAATCATTTTTGAGGCCAGGAATGACTACATTTTAAAACTCTTAGAGGGCGAGCATGGCAGACTTTATTCAAAAAATGTTTTTTCAATAAATATCGCATGGCCAAACCACCTACCCTGCACATCATTGGGTTGTGAGTGTGAAACCGAGGCAAACACGGGGAGAATGTCCAAATTTCACATGGACAGTGACCCAGAGCCGGGATCACACAGAGGACCTCGGCGCCGAGAGGCAGCAGTGCTAACCCACTGCGCCACCGTGCTGCCCTGCATGGCTCAATTTAAAACATCTGAGAGAACAGTGTCCTCCGTAAACAGCCTACTTAAACTGTGCCCTACAGTAAACAGTCTATTTAAACAGTGTCCTACAGTAAACAGTCTATTTTAACAGTGTCCTAAAGTAAACACAATCTATTTAAACAGTGCCCTACAGTAAACAGTCTATTGAAACATCAACCTTCAGTAAACTTAGTCTATTTAAATAGTTCCCTACAGCAAAAAGTCTATTTAAACAGTGCCCTACACGAAACAGTCTATTGAAACAGTTCGCTACAGTCAACAGAGTCTATAAAACGTGCCCTACAGTAAACAGTCTATTTAAACAGCGCCCTACAGTAAACTTAGTCTATTTAAACAGTAGCCTACAGTAAACAGTCTATTTCAACAGAGCCCTACAGTAAACAGTCTATTGAAAAGTGTGCAACTATAAACAGAGACTATATAAACAGTTCTACAGTAAACAATCTATTTAAACAGTGCCCAATAGTAAACACGGGAGGGTTTAAACTAGTATGGCAGGGGGTGGGTACCGGAGCAATAGGTTAGAAGGTGAACACATTGAGGGAGAACCAGGGAATAGGGCCATTATGGCTGTGGGGAAGCGCAGACAGGGAGATGTTGCTGCAAACAGCGGGACTGGTGGTCTGAAGTGCATATGTTTTAATACAAGACGTATAACGGGTAAGGCAGATGAACTTAGAGGTTGGATTAGTACTTCTAACTATGATGGTTTTGCCATTACAGAGACCTGTTTGAGGGAAGGGCAGGATTGGAAGCTAAACGTTCCAAGTTTTAGATGTTTCAGGAGGCATAGAGGGGAATACAAAAGAATGGCGGAGTTGCGCTACTGGTCAGGGAGAATGTCACAGCTGTACTACGGGAGGACACCTCAGAGGGCAGCGAGCCTCTATGGTTGGAGATCAGGAATAAGAAGGGTGCAGTCACAACGTTAGGGGTTTACTACAGACCTCCTAACAGCCAGCGGGAGATAGAGGAGCAGATAGCCAGACAGATTTTGGAAAGGAATAAAAGCAGGAGGGTTGTTGTGATGGGAGACTTCAACTTCCCCCATATTTACTGGGACTCACTCAGTGCTAGAGGCTTGGGCGGGGCAGAGTTTGTAAGGAGCATCTAGGAGGGCATCTTCAAACAATATGTAGACAGTCCAACTAGGGAAGGGGCGGTACTGGACCTGGTATTGGGGGATGAGCCCAGCCAGGTGGTAGAAGTTTCAGTAGGGGAGCATTTCGGTAACAGTGACCACAATTCAGTAAGTTTTAAAGTGCTGGTGGACCAGGATAAGAGTGGTCCTAGGGTGAATGTGCTAAATTGGGAGAAGGCTAATTATAAAAATATTAGGCGAGAACTGAAGAACCTAGATTGGGAGCGGATGTTTGATGGTAAATCAACATCTGATATGTGGAAGGCTTTCAAATGTCAGGTGGAAGGCTTTCAAATGTCAGTTGAAAGGAATTCAGGATCGCCATGTTCCTGTGAGGAAGAAGGATAAATACGGCAATTTTCGGGAACCTTGGATAACGAGAGATATTGTAGGCCTCGTCAAAAATTAAAATGACGCATTTGTCAGGGCTAAAAGGCTGGGAACAGACGAAGCCTTTGTGGAATATTAGGAAAGTCGGGAGGAACTGAAGCAAGGAGCCAGGAAGGCTAGATGGGGTCACGAAAAGTCATTGGCAAATAGGGTGAAGGAAAATCCCAAGGCTTTTTACACATACGTAAAAAGCAAGAGGGTAGCCAGTGAAAGGGTTGCCCACAGGAGGACAGGCGAGGGAATCTATGTGCGGAGCCAGAGGAAATGTGTGAGGTACTAAATTAATACTTTGTGTCAGTATTCACCAAAGAGAAGGAATTGATGGATGCTGAGTCTGGAGAAGGGTGTGTAGATAGCCTGGGTCACATTGAGATCCAAAAAGACGAGGTATTGGGCATCTTGAAAAATATTAAGGTAGATAAGTCGCCGGGGCCTGATGGGATCTACCCCAGAATACTGAAGGAGGGTAGAGAGGAAATTGCTGCGGCTTTGACAGAAATCTTTGGATCCTTACTGTCTTCAGGTGATGTCCCGGAGGACAGGAGAATATCCAATGTCGTTCCTTTGTTTAAGTAGGGTAGCAAGGATAATCCAGGGAACTACAGGCCGGTGAGCCTTACATTAGTGGTAGGGATATTACGAGACAGGATCTACTCCCATTTGGAAGCAAATGGGCGTCTTTGCGAGAGGTAGCACGGTTTTGTGAAGGGGAGGTGGGGTCTCACGAACTTGATAGAGTTTTTCAAAGAGGTCACAAAGATGACTGATGCAGGGAAGGCAGTGGATGTTGTCCATATGGACTGCATTAAGGTCTTTGAGAAAGTCCCTCTTGGCAGACTTGTACAAAAGGTGAAGTCACACGGGATCAGGGGTGAGCTGGCCAGATGGATACAGAACTAGCTAGGTCATAGAAGGCAGATAGAAGCAATGGAAGTGTGCTTTTCTAATTGGAGGGCTTTGACTAGTGGCGTTCCGCAGGGATCAGTGCTGGGACCTTTGCTGTTCGGAGTATATATGAATGATTTGGACGAAAATGTAACTGGTCTGATTAGTAAGTTTGCAGACGACACAAAGGTTGGTGGAATTGCGGATAGCGATACGGACTCTCAGAGGGTGCAGCAGGATTCAGATCGTTTGGGCGGAGAGATGGCAGATGGAGGTTAATCCGGACAAATGTGAGGTAATGCATTTTGGAAGTTCCAATGCAGGTGGGGAATATACAGTGAATGGTAGAACACTGAAGAGTATTGACAGTCAGAGAGATCTAGGTGTGCAGGTCAACAGGTCACTGAAAGGGGCAACACAGGTGGAGAAGGTAGTCGAGAAGGCATTCAGCATGTTTGCGTTCATTGGCCGGGGCATTGAGTATAATAATTGGCAAAGCATGTTGCAGCTTTAGAGAACCTTAGTTAGGCCACACTTTTATAGTGTTTAATTCTGGTCGCCACACATCAGAAGGATGCAGAGGCTTTAGAGAGGGTGCAGAAGACATTTACCAGGATGTTGCTAGTATGGAGGGGATTAGCTATGGGGAGCGGTTGAATAAACTCGTTGTTTTCTCACTGGGACGACGGAGGTTGAGGGGCGACCTGATTGAGGTCTTTAAAATTATGAGGGGCATAGACAAAGTGGATATTCAGAGGCTTTTTCCCAGGGTAGAGGCGTCAATTACGCGGGGGTGGGGGGCGCATAGGTTTAAGGTGCGAGGGGCAAGGTTCAGAGGAGATGTACGAGGCAAATTTTTACTCAGAGGTTAGTGGATGCCTGGAACTCGCTGCCGGAGGAGGTGGTGGAAGCAGAGACGCGAGTGACATTTAAGGTGCATCTTGACCAATACATGCTGGCATAGGAATAGATGGATCCGCACCCAGGAACTGTAGGAAATGTAAGTTTGGACAGGCGGCATGGTCGGCACAGGCTTGGAGGGCCAAAGGACCTGTTCCTGTACTGTACTTGTGTTTGTTCTTTGTTCGTTATTCTTTGTTCTTTCAACAGTCTAGTTAAACAGTGCCCCACAGTAAACTGGCTATTTGCGCAGTCTTTGACAGTAATCAATCTATTTGCGCTGTTCCCTACAGTAAACATTCTATTGAAACAGTAGCCTACAGTAAACAGTCTATTTAAACATTGTCCTACAGTAAACATAGCCTACTTAAACAGCATCCCACTAATCAGTCTGAACTCTGTCTATTTATACAGCATCCTACAACAAACAGTCCATTTTGGATCAGAAATTGGCTAGCTGGAAGAAGACAAAGGGTTTTGGTTGATGGGAAATGTTCAGACTGGAGTCCAGTTACTAGTGGTGTACCACAAGGATCTGTTTTGGGGCCACTGCTGTTTGTCATTTTTATAAATGACCTGCAGGAGGGCGTAGAAGGATGGGTGAGTAAATTTGCAGATGACACTAAAGTCGGTGGAGTTGTGGACAGTGCGGAAGGATGATACAAATTAGAGGCACATAGATAAGCTGCAGCGCTGGGCTCAGGGGTGGCAAATGGAGTTTAATGCACAAAAGTGTGACCTGATTCATTTTGGAAGGAATAACAGGAAGACAGTTTTCTGGGCAAATGGTAAGATTCTTGGCAGTGTGGATGAGCAGAGAGATCTCGTTCTCGATGTCCAAAAGATCCCTGAAAGTTGCCACCCAGGTTGAGAGGGTTGTTTCGATGTGTTAGCTTTTATTGGTAGAGGGATTGAGTTTCTGCGGCGACCAGAATTGCACTCAATACTCAAAATGCGGCCGCACCAGAGTTTTGTACAGCTGCAGCATGACCTCATGGCTCCGAAACTCAGTCCCTCTATCAATAAAAGCTAACACACCGTACGCCTACTTAACAACCCTCTCAACCTGAGATTGGGAGAAGCGTTCACATTGGTGAAAGGATTGAGGATGAGCAGCTCTGGATGAAAGGATTGAGTAAATGAAGCAATGATGATATAAACTAGGACTTTCTCACACAGCGAGTGGTAAGGATGGGGAATCCCCTGCCTGAGTGTGTGGTGATGACCGGTTCGATAGGGAGAATTCAAAGGGGAATTATACTCTGATGTGAAAGTGAATCCCGATATACAAAGAACAAGAACAAGAAGAAAGAAAAGAACAGCACAGGAACAGGCCCTTCGGCCCTCCAAGCCTGCGCCGACAATACTGCCCGTATTATCTAAAATCTTCTACACTTCCGGGTTCCGTATCCCTCTATTCCCATTCTATTCATGTATTTGTCAAGATGCCCCTTAAACGTCACTATCGTCCCTGCTTCCACCACCTCCTCCGGCAGCGAGTTCCAGGACCCACTACCCTCTGTGTAAAAAGAATTGCCTCGTACATCTCCTCTAAACCTTGCCCCTCGCACCTTAAACCTATGTCCCCTAGTAATTGACCCCTCTACCCTGGGAAATAGTGTCTGATTATCCACTCTGTCTATGCCCCTCATAATGTTGTAGACCTCTATCAGATCGCCCCTCAACCTCCTTCGTTCCAGTGAGATTACTGGCATGTGTAAATCAATACCCTGCGCATTGATCATAGCCTATCAAACTAACCTGTACATTTTGGGATTCCCTTGTGCCCTGGCAAGTTTATCTTTGCTCTCCCATCCAGACTGACTTGTTTTTATTTCTGTATTTATCTGGATGTGACCCCCTAATGAACCTACACACTGTGACCCATTCCCCTAGCCAATCCAGTTGTCACACCCTCGAACAGCCTTAGCAAATCCACCGCAAAGTTGTAGATTCCATTCCCATTCAGGTGCAACTCATCCGAGATTTAAAGGTTGCGCCGTGCCCAGGAACGGAATCACTGGCCGCGAAACTGAAGCCTATTCGCCCACACCATCTCTGTAGCAACCATTCATCTGGTATACCCCCTTCATCCAATCCTCGCTGTCAAGGATCTGGAGATGTTAACCTCGGACGTCATTCTTTTCAATCTGCTCGGAAAACTGTAAATTATTGACGCAGAACCTCGTCCCTTTTTCTATCTCTGCCGTTGGTACCAATGTAACCCACGACCTTTGTCTGTTCCCACTCCACCTTCAGAATGCTCTGCAAGTGTGTGCCGATATTCATGACACTGGCACCAGTCGGGCCAAATGCCATCCTGGACTCAGAGATACGGCAGCAGAAACGCTCATTGGACTTCTCACAGCGCAATGACCTTGTTTCTGGTGCATTCCCCAGATTAAACGTCGCTTCCAGCGATTTCAAAACAGAAAAACTGTCCTTGAATGAGATGCATGCTGCGTCTTTCCTAATCTGCTGATTCCCCCTGATTATGACGGGTGGTCCCAAATTTGTACAATATAGATTAATGATCTGGAAGAAGGTACTGAAGGCACTGTTGCTAGGTGTGCAGATGAAACAAAGGTCTTTAGAGGGACGGGTAGTATAGAGGAAGCAAGGGGACTTCATGTGGAAAAGTGTGAAGTTATACACTTTGGAAGGAGGAAGTTAGGCATAGACTATTTTCTAAATGGGGAAATGCTTCGGAAATCAGAAGCACAAAGGGACTTGGCAGTCCTCGTTCACGGTTCTCTTAAGTTTAACGTTCAGGTCCAGTGGGAAGTTAAGAAGGCAAATGTAATGTTGGCATTCATGTCAAAGCGCAAGAATGCAAGACCAGGGTTGTGCTTCTGAGGCTTCTGGGGCTGTATAAGGCTCTGGTCAGACCCCATTTGTAGTATTGTGAGCAGTTTTACGTATCTAAGGTTGGACGTGCTGGCCTTGGAAAGGGTCCAGAGGAGGTTCACAAGAATGATTCGTGGATTGGGGAACGTGTCGAATGAGGGACGTTTGAGGACTCTGTGTCTGTACTCGTTGGAGTTTAGAAGGATGAGAGGAGGTCTCATTGAAACTTACAAGGTACTGCGAGGCCTGGATAGAGTGTACGTGGGGAGGATGTTTCCAATTGTAGGAAAAACTAGAACCAGAGGACACTATCTCAGTCTAAAGGGACGATCCTTTAAAACAGAGATGAGGAGGAATTTAGTCAGCCAGAGGGTGTTGAATCTGTGGAACTCTTTGCCGCAGAAGGCTGTGGAGGCCAAATCATTGAGTGTCTTTAAGACAGAGATAGATAGGTTTTTGATCAATAAGGTGGTCAGGGGTTATGGGTAGAAGGCAGGAGAATGGGGATGAGGAAATATCAGCCATGATTGAATGGCGGAGCAGACTCGATGGGCCGAGTGGCCTAATTCTGCTCCTATGTCTTATGGTCTTATTCCCTCTTTAATTGCAAATATAATACTCCACATTTTCTGCACTAACTTCCCTCTCCACACCTTAAATTACCCTCCACTACTTTCACTTATTCACAATTCTGTTCTGTTCCCCTCATCTCTCATCTCCTTTTCCGCATTCATTCTCCACACCTTTTTTCAACCTCTCGGTTCCACTCCTTACTTTACCTCCCAGCCACTCTTCAGTTGCCAACAATCCACTCTGTGTCCTTCCCGACAAGTTGCACTCTTTCAATCTCCTCCCACATCAATCTATTCATCTCGTGCACTTTCCTTTCCTCTCAATATATTTCCTTTCTTCTCCCCACCTCTCTAATGCCCATTACTCTACCCTCATCTCTTTTTATTCAACTCTCAGTTCGACTAGAATTTGCAAATGTAAAATGTATAAATGTAAAGAGGAGGAAGATCGGAACAGACTCCACGGAGCGGGGTAGACGCAGGGAGGTCAAGTAATATTTAATGAGTGGTAGTATAAAGTGACGGATTTTGTTTGAAAGACTCAAAAGAGGCATCATAATGCTAAAGTTGCCAATTTAAACTATTGTTTCACACAAAGCGTGATATATATTTGGCAACAACACTATTTACATTACGAGAAGTATTTATACATAGCCTGCTATTCAACTATTTCAGTGTCGTTTCCAATTGTAAACACCACGATTTATGACCAACATAAATATCTTTCAGTTAATACCACAGGTCCATTATGAAAGTACTTTGCCTGGCAATAATTCAGAGACTTTGAATGTTTTCCATGAAACGTTGAAGATGGAACAACATTTAAGGAAGATAATCAATATGAAATTGATTATCATCCAAAGGTATGCGGAGGCACAGGCACTATTGAGGAAACAGGGGGTGACAGAAATCTTGGGCAGGCTAGGAGGTGGGCCAAGAAGTAGCAGATTGAATAAAATGGGGAAAAGAGTGAGGTCATGCACTTTAGTAGGAAGAATGGAGGCATAGAGTATTTTCTAAATGTAGAAATGCTGAGAAAACGAGAAGCACAAGTCCGAGCCGAAGATTACCTGAACATTAACGTGCAGGTTCAGTCGACAGTTAGGAAGGCAAATGCAATGGCAGCATTAATGTTGAGAGGATAAAATACAAGAGCAGTGATGTACGTCTGTGCCTGTAGAAGGTTATGGTCAGACCCCATTAGGAGTATTGTGAGAAGTTTGGGGCCTAGTATCTAAGGCAGTATGTGTTCGTCTTGGAACCAGTCCAGAGGAGGTTCGCACGGATGACCGCTGGAATGGAGAGCCTGCCGTTTGGAGCATTTGGGGACTCTGGATCTGTATTCGTTGGAGTTTAGAAGGATGAGGGGGACCTTTTTGAAACTTACAGAACACTGAGCAGCCTGGATAGATTGCTCGTTGAGAGGATGTTTCCAGCGTTAGGACAAACTAGAACCCGAGGACACAGTATCAGACTAAAGGGACGATACTATAAAACTGCGATATTGTAGGCCTCGTCCAAAAGAAAAAGGAAGCATTTGTCAGGGCTAAAAGGCTGGGAACAGACGAAGCCTGCGTGGAATATAAGGAAAGTAGGAAGGAACTTAAGCAAGGAGTCAGGAGGGCTAGAAGCGGTCACGAAAAGTCATTGGCAAATAGGTTTAAGGAAAATCCCAAGGCTTTTTACACGTACATAAAAAGCAAGAGGGTAGCCAGGGAAAGGGTTGGCCCACTGAAGGATAGACAAAGGAATCTATGTGTGGAGCCAGAGGAAATGGGCGAGGTACTAAATGAATACTTTGCATCAGTATTCACCAAAGGCAAGAAATTGGTGGATATTGAGTGTGGAGAAGGGTGTGTAGATAGCCTGGGTCACATTGAGATCTAAAAAGACGAGGTGTTGGGTGCCTTAAAAAAACATTAAGGTAGATAACAAAGAACAAACAAAGAACAAAGAAATGTACAGCACAGGAACAGGCCCTTCGGCCCTCCAGGCCCGTGCCGACCATACTGCCCGACTAAACTACAATCTTCTACACTTCCTGGGTCCGTATCCTTCTATTCCCATCCTATTCATATATTTGTCAAGATGCCCCTTAAATGTCCCTATCGTCCCTGCCTCCACTACCTCCTCCGGTAGTGAGTTCCAGGCACCCACTACCCTCTGCGTAAAAAACTTGCCTCGTACATCTACTCTAAACTTTGCCCCTCTCACCTTAAACCTATGCCCCCTAGTAATTGACCCCTCTACCCTGGGGAAAAGCCTCTGACTATCCACTCTGTCTATGCCCCTCATAATTTTGTATACCTCTATCAGGTCGCCCCTCAACCTCCTTCGTTCCAGTGAGAACAAACCGAGTTTATTCAAGCGCTCCTCATAGCTTATGCCCTCCATACCAGGCAACATTCTGGTAAATCTCTTCTGCACCCTCTCTAAAGCCTCCACATCCTTCTGGTAGTGTGGCGACCAGAATTGAACACTATACTCCAAGTGTGGCCTAACTAAGGTTCTATACAGCTGCAACATGACTTGCCAATTCTTATACTCAATGCCCCGGCCAATGAAGGCAAGCATGCCGTATGCCTTCTTGACTACCTTCTCCACCTGTGTAGCCCCTTTCAGTGATCTGTGGACCTGTACTCCTAGATCTCTTTGACTTTCAATACTCTTGAGTATAAGTCCACAGGGCCTGAAAGGATCTTCCCCAGAATACTGAAGAAGGCTGAAGAGGAAATTGCTGAGGCCTTGACATAAACCTTTGTATCCTCACTGTCTTCAGGGGATGTCCCGGAGGACTAGAGAATAGCCAATGTTGTTCCTCTGTTTAAGAAGGGTAGCAAGGATAATCCAGCGAACTACAGGCCGGTGAGCCTTACTTCAGTGGTAGGGAAATTACTGGAGAGAATTCTTCGAGACAGGATCTACTCCCATTTGGAAGCAAATGGACGTATTGGTGAGAGGCAGTATGGTTTTGTGAAGGGGAGGTCGTGTCTCACTAACTTGATAGAGTTTTTCGAGGAGGTCACTAAGATGATTGATGCAGGAGGGCAGTGGATGGTGTCTATATGGACTTCAGTAAGGCCTTTGACAATGTCCCTCATGGTAGACTAGTACAAAAGGTGAAGTCACACGGGATCAGGGGTGAGCTGGCAAGGTGGATACAGAACTGGCTAGGTCATAGAAGGCAGAGAGTAGCAATGGAAGGATGCTTTTCTAATTGGAGGGCTGTGACCAGTGGTGTTCCACAGGGATCAGTGCTGGGACCTTTGCTGTTTGTAGTATATATAAATGATTTGGAGGAAAATGTAACTGGTCTGATTAGTAAGTTTGCAGACGACACAAAGGTTGGTGGAATTGCGGATAGCGATGAGGACTGTCAGAGGATACAGCAGGATTAAGATTGTTTGGAGACTTGGGCGGAGAGATGGCAGATGGAGGTAATGCATTTGTTAAGGTCTAATGCAGGTAGGGAATATACAGTGAATGGTAGAACCCTCAAGAGTGTTGAAAGTCAAAGTGATCTAGGAGTACAGGTCCACAGGTCACTGAAAGGGGCAACACAGATGGAGAAGGTAGTCAAGAAGGCATACGGCATGCTTGCCGTCATTGGCCGGGGCATTGAGTATAAGAATTGGCAAATCATGTTGCAGCTGTATAGAACCTTAGTTAGGCCACACTTGGAGTATAGTGTTCAATTCTGGTCGCCACACTACCAGAATGATGTGGAGGCTTTAGAGAGGGTGCAGAAGAGATTTACCAGAATGTTCCCTGGTATGGAGGGCATTAGCTCTGAGGAGCGATTGAATAAACTCGGTTTGTTCTCACTGGAACGAAGGAGGTTGAGGGGCGACCTGATAGAGGTCTACAAAATTATGAGGGGCATAGACAGAGTGGATAGTCAGAGGCTTTTTCCCGGGGTAGAGGGGTCAATTACTAGGGGGCATAGGTTTAATGTGAGAGGGGCAAGGTTTAGAGTAGATGTACGAGGCATGTTTTTTACGCAGAGGGTAGTGGGTGCCTGGAACTCGCTACCGGAAGAGGTGGTGGAAGCAGGGACGATAGTGACATTTCAGGTGCATCTTGACAAATACATGAATAGGATGGGAATAGAGAGATACGGACCCAGGAAGTGCCGAAGATTGTAGTTTAGTCGGGCAGCATGGTCGGCACGGGCCTGGAGGGCCGAAGGGCCTGTTCCTGTGCAGTCCATTTTTTTGTTCTTTGTTTGCTTTGTTGCGATGAGAAGAAACGTCCCAGAGGGTGCTGAATCTGTGGAACTCTTTGCCGCAGAAGGTTGTGGAGTCCAAATCACTGAGTGTCTTTAAGGCAGACTAGGTAGGTTCTTGTTTAAGAAGGTGGTCAAGGCACGGAAGAACATAACAACCATGACTAAATGGCGGAGCAGACTCATTCGGCGAATGGACTAATTATGTTCCTATATCTAATAGACTTATGGTCTTATAATATTGATTTGGCGCGGGGGTTCAGGGAGACGTTTGCTATATTGGTAGAAACTAACTCCATTGAACGTTCGGTATGAATGGAAACAGACTTGAGACAATCATTAAATGTATCACAGAGACAAACAGCGGTGAAAGGTTATGAGGTTGCATAGAACTGTTTGGAGCGTCTGAATCGTTCACATCTTCCTCTGAGTTGAAATTTCATATTCATTATTCTAGGAGGAAATCATTTAATTACACTCATAACCAATCCAGTAATTAAATCTGTCGATCTATTTCCGAAGTTCCTATCTCAATCATGTTGCACCTCCTGGCCATATCAATGCAACCTTGACCTTGTTTCGTCCTCCCACTCTGGCGAATTTTAACTGAGCAAAAACATCTGCCCTCCTAGACCACTTGAAACAACGTTTTCGAAGTTAGTATTTTCACTGACCGATATAGATATTCCCCAGGCACAAAGAAAAAACAGAACCAACAATGGCACATTCAAACAAGTGTTTGGAAGTCTCTTTCTGGCCTTGCTCTTCCTGACACATCACTGAATTCAGTGCCATCAGCTGGAACCACTAATCCTGTTGTGCTCTATTCAGTGCCTTGTCCAGGTGTAACAAGATTTCCCTGTTTGTGTGCTCACCTGCCTGTGAAACAAAGAACAACATTCCATTTTACGCACCTATTACCTGCTCAACTTGCATGCTGGCTTTTAATGTGTGATTCACGAGGACACCCACCTCTCATCAAACTCCTCGGTGCTGCATATTTCTGCTGTCTTTCTGCATTTGAATAATATTCAGGACCTTTATTCAGCCCAGCAATGTATAACATCACTTTTCCCTACATGATATTCCATCTGTCAAGCCTTTGTTCATTCACCCAATCTGTCTATGTCCCTCTGTAACTCTGTTCCATCCTCACCACTTGTCCTCCAAGTTATTGCAGCGTGAGCAGGGCCGAGCAGAGAAGAGATGTGAGAATTAGAGCCACAAACAAATAACAGTTTCGCAAAGAGTGGAGGTAAATTGAAGATGGGGCAAAGTGAAATCGATTTGCTATAAAAGGAAGACAGAATAAGAGAGAAAATAGTTTTGGAAACGTGAATGGGGAAGGTCCAGAAAAAGATAATCTGGGGAAATTGAAAGAAAGAAAGGAGAGGAATCTTTAATAAGAATAAGGACTGTGAGCGCGACATTGTGAGTGAGGGGATGATGCGAGGGAATGGGCAACACGTGCCCAGTATTCAAATGCAAAAACAGTGTTACTCGCCCCGGTTTTGAAATGAGCAACATTGTATAGTTAACTTTAGTCGGCATCTTCGAGCTTCGAGCCTGATTCTAAGATTGTGATGTAATCCCCAATGAGACTTGCAGTGAGAGCGCAGCTGCTCTCAGTAACTTCTTTGTTGAGCAACCTGTGAAAAACATCATTAGGGATGTACAGACCTCGCATCACTGATCATCCAGTTTAATATAAATAAACCGTTCATGACCCTTTACTGTGTCAAACACCAGGGGACATATCTTCACCAACACCAGCACGAGGCCTTGTCACAGAAAATGCGTCGGATAAAATATTTCGAGTCAGCAGCTGTGTACTATCCTGTACTCGCAACGGTCGGCGTTCCTGGTAAATTCCTTTTAGATCTTGACATTTTGAACTTGTTGCTGTATAATTTTCAAAACCGGCCAAATGTATTGCGTTGACCTTCAATTTTGAGCTAAACATGGTGATGATTTTTAATGCTCTTCAGTTTGAACATTAGAATAACTATCTGATCTGGAAAACTCATTGTAGATTATCTCTGAAGGCGTCCTCTGTCCCACTGCATTACAGTGCGGATACTTTGTTTTATTCACAGACATTTGCATTTTGATATGTTTTCTTCTGATAATTTATATTTGTCAGATATTCGGCAACACCCTTTTCCGCCCCTTTGGACTCTCTTACCTCCGACCAGCTGCATGTTTAATGATGAACTGCCTTTCAAATGTAGCGCAGTGTTTTCTTTCTGCTCCTTTCCGCTCCGTTTCCTATCATCTTTCCAGAGCGATTGATCAGACTGCTCATTTTTATCATTGGTTTGTTCTCTGGCGGTCTGTTCATCATTCTTATTTTCTGTCCCCTCAAACCACTAACCGTGGACATTATCGGCTCCAACTCGGCTTTCTCCCCACCTTTAATGTATCCATTGAAACAGCTAATTCAACGCCATCTGAAGTCTCAAACACAGCATTACAGCTGAGAGGTGATAATCCACAATGTACGACAACATCCAGCACTGGGCATTCAGGAGATTAGCGCAGCACGCCGGGGGTGGCGTGGGGGTATCAGGACATGGAACTTCAACTGAACCTGATTGTAGCAGATTCCCTATATTGAGTGTTGACTAGTGAGAGAATCACAGAATGATATCATAGAATCATAGAGTTTACAGTGAATAAGGAGGCCGTTCAGCCCATCGAGCCTGCGCCGGCCCTTGGAAAGAGCAGCCCACTTAAACCTATCTCCGTAACCCAGTAACCCCACCTAACCCTTTTTGGACACGAAGGGCAATTTATCAAGGCCAATCCACATAAGCTGTACATCTTTGGACTGTGGGAGGAAACCGGAGCACCCGGAGGACACACGGGGAGAGCGTGCAGACTCCGCACAGACAGTGACCCAAGCCGGATTCGAACCTGGGACCCTGGCGCTGTGAAGCAATTGTGCTAACCACGATGCTACCGCTCCGTTCTTTTCGCATTATCACCTTCCCGGACTATAGCCTGGCGGTAGCACAGTATTCAAGACTGTTGCTTCACAGCTCCAGAGTCCCAGGTTCGATTCCCGGCTTGGATCACTGTCTGCACGGAGTCTGCACGTTCCCCCCGTGTCTCCGTGGGGTTCCTCCGGGTGCCCCGGTTTCCTCCCGAAAGTCCCGAAGTATGTGCCTGTTAAATGTGAATTTGACTTTCTGAATGTTCTCTCTGTGTACCGAAGCATGTGGCGACTTCCACAGTAACCTCATCGCAGTGTTCAGTGCGCCTGCCTGTGACATTATTATTCTAACTGGTTTCTATTCTCCTTCTCACAGTGAACATCGTTACAATCGTAATCCTGTCTTTCAAAAACTGTGGCCTCTCCAAATGCATCGCCCGCTATCTGGTAGCGATGGCGGCAGCCGATCTCATGGTTATTGTCTGGAATGTAATCTTACATCGCATTGCTGAAATATATTGGAATACCACTTTCCTGCTCTACACTCCCGTGTGCAGATTCGTTCTCTTCATGTCTCCCGCCGCAATCGACATTTCTGTTTGGTTGACGGTCTCTTTTACCTTTGACCGCCTGGTGGCCATTTGCTGTCAGAAGCTGAAAACCAAATACTGCACCGAGAAAACTGCTGTTGTTGTTATCACCACTGTGAGCTCGCTGCTCTGCTTGAAGAACATTCCCTGGCCCTTCCTGTATTCCTCCTATTCCAGCTCGAGGCCACGGGGATGCCGGCTGTCCACACATGTTTTCACTGAGCCGATTTGGATAGCATATTCTTGGATTGAGCAGCTGCTAACCCCAGTGATTCCATTCTTTCTGATTGTGTTCTTTAATATTGTCACCGTCAGACGCATTTTAATCGCCAGTCGCGGCCGAATGAGCCTCCGGCAGCACAGCAGTGACAGGGATGAAAAGGATCCTGAGCTGATGAACCGGAGACGATCCATTGTGTTACTCTTTGCAATATCCAGTAGTTTTATCCTGCTCTGGATGACAACAGTTATATATTTCATCTACGTTAGAATTACGGCGGCCTTCAAGAGCAGATTCCTATTTACTACCTTTCCTCATTTTCAACAGGCTGGGATTATGCTGCAGCTTCTGAGCTCCTGCACCAACACAGCTATTTACACAATAACCCAGAGAAAGTTCAGAAACCTGCTGCTCAGTGCGATCAAATATCCCTTTACACTGATAGGGAAATTAGCGAAATGTTGGGGGAAACATTACTGAAAACGGGACTCCCATTCTCCTTGTCCCATTTCAAGTACATTACAATTTTCATCCAACATTACAAAATCCAATCAGCAGAAGGTCAAATAATTTTAACTGATGTTTTAAAATAATCTATTTGTTGTAAAAAGTAACCAGCATTCAATTAACCAATATCTGGAATCCAATGACTGAAGAAAATACATCCAATACGCGAGGCCCACTCAAATACTGCAAATTGTTCATTTGTCAAATTACTTCACAACACTGAAAAAAATGTAAAAATCAAATGGGTCCAATTGGATATTGATGCTTATTTCCACCGAACCATTTTACTAATTAATCCCAGTTTATGGCCCATTTTCCCGCCATCCACTTCACTTATTTATGAGGTTACTTAACACATACTCATTATTCAGTACCTGTAATAACTTAATAAATGTTAGACAATTTTAAACGAAAAATGTATGTGGCGGGATTCTCCCAGCCCGGCGCGAGGCCAGAGAATCCCCGCGAACGGGCCACGCCACCCCGACGCCGGCGTGATTCTCCGCAGTGCAAGTTTTCCTTCTCATCAGCGACGCCCCCTTGTACACGGAGGCGCTAATGCTGCTGAAGGGACAATATGTAAAGTCTGTAAACGAGGTGTATGCGAGGCACTTTCTTGCCACAAGGAGACAACGCCCTGGGGAATCACTAGCCGAATTCCTGCGTGCCTTGCGGGTACTCGGCCGGAACTGTGCTTGCCAGGCGGTATCGGCTACCACACGGAGCTGCTGGACAGGGACGGCTATGTCCCAGATATGAAATCGAATTACATCCGCCAGCGATTGCGAGATTGTACACTCGGCCTCCCAGAGATAGTGCAGCTCTCAAACTCGCTGGATGTCGTCTTCCAGACATGGAGGCCTACACCTCCGACCACACGGCACCCCCGTGGACCTCGTGGGCGCCGCCATCATCCGACTCGAGTGCGGCCCAATCATCTGCTGCACAGCAGCCTGCCAACGCCGGACGCACGAAGTGCTACTTTTGCGGCCAGGGTAAGCATCCCAGACAAAGCTTGCCCTGCACGGAACGCGGCTTGCAACGGGTGTGGGAGGAATGGCCACTTTGCGAAAGCCTTCCAGGTCGAGCTCTCCCTAAAACACCTGGGCCAAGCTGCGCTGCCTGCTGCCCATCGGAGCCGCCCAAGCTGCCGCGCCACCCGCCGTGTGCGACCCGTGGGCGCTGCCATCTTCGCGCCATCTTCGATTTCGCCCGCCACGCGGGACCCATGGGGGCCGACTTCTTTGCCGCCATCTTGTACTCCACCCGCCATGCGTGAACCAGGGGGGCCGCCATCTTTGACGCCACCTCCGATGCCACCCACTATGCGCAACTCATGGGGGCCACCATCTTGGGACTACTCCGCAGTCTCCCAGGAGCCCTGCTCACCCGGTAGTACACTGACCGCCTCTACCTCCGATAGGCCTACCCATCACCTTCTGAAGCTCGCCGCCATCCCGCTCGACCAGTCCCGGCCTCAACACCTTAGAAAATCTACAATGACCTTCCGGATCAACGGGCACGAGACGGTCTGCCTTTCCGACTCCCGGAGCACAAACAGCTTCATACACCAGATACGGTAAGGCACTGCTCCCTCTCAATTTTACCCACTAACACAAAATCTCCCTGGCTTCCGGATCACATTCAGTAGAAATCCGGAGTACTGTGTCGCGACCCTGACTGTACAAGGCGTACAGTACACTCACTTTAAACTCTACGTCGTTCCCCATCTCTGCGCTGCACTATTTCTGGGGCTAGACTTCCAGTGCCACCTCCAACGCCTTACTTTAAAGTTCGATAGACCCGTGCCCCCCCCCGCCCCCCCTCACCGTCTGTAGCCTCGCGACCCTTAAGGTCGCCCACCCTCGCTCTTTGCTAACCTCACCCCGGACTGTAAGCCCGTCACTACTAGGAGCAGATGATACAGTGCCCGGGACGGGGCCTTTATCAGATCGGAAGTCCAGCGACTCCTACGAGAGGGGATCATTGAGGCTAGTACCAGCCCCTCGAAAGCCCAAGTGGTGGTCGTCAAGACTGGGGAGAAGCACCGGATGGTCATTGACTCCAGTCAGACCATCAACCGGTACACACAGGTCGATGCATGCCCCCCTCCCCCCGCATATCTGACATGGCCAACCAGATTGCGCAGTATCGAGTCTTCTCCACAGTTGACTTGAAGTCCACGCAGAACCAGCTCCTTATCCGCCCGGAGGACCACCAATGCACTGCCATTGAGGCCGATGAAGACTCTACCACTTCCTCAGGGTTTCCCTCGGCGTCACTAATGGGGTCTCGGTCAGCCAACGAGAAATGGACCGAATTGTTGACCAGTGCGGTCTGCGGGCCACGTGTTCCCGTAATTAGATAATGTCACCATCTGCGGTCATGACCAGCAGGACCATTACAAAAACCTCCGGCACTTCCTCCACACCGCTGAACTCCTGAACCTCACCGAATAAGGAAAAATGCGTTTTCCGCACAACGCGCCTAGCCATCCTTGGCTAAATTGTGGAAAACTGATTCCAAGGGCCTGACCCCGACCGCATGTGTCCCCTCCTGGAACCCCCCCTCCCACACTGCCCAAGACCCTTAAGACATGCCTGGTGTTCTTCTCTTACTATGATCAGTGAGTCCCCAATACTGAGGACAAGGCCCGTCCACTATTTTTGCACTGTTTTGCCCCTGACGGCTGATGCCCGCCTGGTCTTCAACCGCATTAAGGCAGATATTGCCAAAGCCGCGATGCACGCTGTGGATGGGTCCATTCCGTTCCAGGTGGAGAGCGATGCGTCTGACTTTGATTTGTCCGCTACCCTCAACCAGGCGGGCAGGCCCGTGATGTTCTTCTCCCGTACCCTCCATGCCTCCGAAATTCGACACTCCTCCATCAAAAAGGAAGCCCAAGCCATTGTAGAACCTCTGCGACATTGGAGGCATTCCCTGGCCGGCAGGCGATTCACTCTTCTCACTGACCAACGGTCGGTTGCCTTCAGGTTTAACAATACACAGCAGGGCAAAATCAAGAACGACAAGATTCTGTGGTGGAGGATGGAGCTCTCCACCTCCAACTACGTTATCTTGTATCGACCTGGGAAGCTCAATGTGCCCCCAGATGCGCTATCCCGCGGTACATGTGCCAGCGCAACCTGACCGACTTCGGGCCCTTCACAATGACCTCTGTCACACGGGGGTCACCCACTTTTTTCACTTTATTAAGGCTCGCAACCTGCCTTACTCCATCGAGTAGATCAGGACCGTGACCAGAGACTGCCAGGTCTGCGCGGTGCAAACCACACTTCTATCGTCCAGACAGGGCGCACCTGGTAAAGGCCTCTCGCCACTTTGAGCGCCTCAGCATCGACTTCAAAGGGCCCCTCCACTGACCGTAACATGTACTTCCTCAACGTCATTGATGAGTACTCAGGTTTCCCTTTCACCATAACATGCCCTGACATGACCGCTGCCAGCGTCATCAAGGCCCTGCACAGTCTTTTCCTCTTGTTTGTGTTCCCCACCTCCATCCACAGCGATCCCGGTTCCTCCTTCACGAGCGACGAGTTGCGTCAGTTCCTGCTTAGCCAGGGCATCGTCTCTCGCAGGGCGACCAGCTACAACCCCCGGGGCAACAGACAGGTGGAGAGGAAGAACGCGACGGTCTGAGAGGCCGTCCTCCTGGCCCTACGGTCTAGAAGTCTCCTAGTCTCCCGCTGGCAGGAGGTCCTCCCCGATGCGCTCTATTCCAACCGGTCGCTCCTGTGCACTGCAACCAACGAGACCCCTCACAAACATATGTTTGCCTTCCCCACGAAGTCCATCTCCAGGGTCTCGCTCCCGTCCTGACTGACAGTCCCAGGGCCGGTCCATCTCCAGAAGCATGCGAGGAGTCATTGGTCAGATCCCCTCGTCGAGAAGGTCCTGCTCCTCCGGGCCAATCCACAATATGCCTACGTGGCACATCATGACGGGCGACAGGACACAGTCTCCCTTCGGCATTTGGCACCTGCAGGTTCCCCAGCGACCATCGCCACCAGCCCCGACCCGACACCATCTCCCTCCACCTCCACCCAGCTATTTCCAGATCTGGCACCCGCAGGCCCACCTGCGACCATCACCACCACCCGCGCCCATACATCGCCCCCCCCCCCCATCCAATCGACTCAACTACTGGGTGAAGAAGAGGACAACACGCTCCCGGACGCCTACGTCTCGATACCTGTGCCCACACCACAGGGACTGAGGCGATCACTGCGGAATGTCAATGCCCCCGACAGACTTAGTCTTTAAGTCCACTTCACCCCCGCTGGACTCTTCTTTTTAACAGGGGGTGAATGTGGTAAACCACTGTAGTGTGTAATATGTGTATTGTGGTAATCGGCGACTGTATTACATATAATGTGGTAAACGACTGCCCGATGGCTCCGCCTCCCCTCTGGCTCGGTATAAAGGTGGCTGGCTCCGCCTCCCCTCGGGTTCGGTATAAAGGTGGCTGGTCTCCGCCTCTGACCCAGTTCGGGATCAGAGGCCAGGAGGTGTTCTGTTTAGTCTATTAAAGCTTCAGTTACGTTCACTACTCGCCTTGTGTTCATTGATGGCACATCAGGGGGGAGGGGGTTCCGACCCCAGGGGGGACCAGAGGGGACCTCCGATGTTGCCTGGCCCTCGATCGGAACCCACCGATCGGCGGTCCGGCCTCTGTGGCTGGAGGCCTCCTTTCCTGCGCTCCGGCTCCTCTAGCCCTGTGCCATGTTGCTTCGCGGCTGGTGCGTTGAAGGAGACACTGCACATGGGCGCCACTGTGCATGACCTCGTTGGTGCCGGGGCAACTGCGCATGCGCGGATCCTGCGGTGCCCAGTTCGCGCCGGGTGCTGCAGCTGGAGCGGGGCCAGAATTAGACGTGGGACCGACCCCTTCACGTAAAATGCGATGGCGTTTACGATGGCGTGGACACTCGGCCGTGGGACCGGAGAATCCAGCCCCCTGTATTGATTGTCCTGAGAACATGCTTACACTTCAAACATTTTTTTGGTCGATCTGCAACATTGGTCATTACATTTGAAGTCAAGGTGTTATTCTAATAACAGAAAGAAACAGCGAATGAGGCAGTTCAGAGGAGCAGTTCAAACTGACATGCTCAGTCTATGTGGGCTGGTTTAGAATATGGTTCGAGATGCCAGAAGCCGGACGGGTAGTAGCGATGGAATTGAAACATTGCCGCAGAGAAGAGAATCATCAGTTGCATTGTGCTGCAGGATGAACACGTGATGGAGGTGAAATGGGGGAGGGTGCTGAACTCCCACGTGGTTAACGCTGTAGACCCTCATTGTAATAGTTTCTGGGGGAGGGGAACAATATGTTGAAGTGGAACGGCGGTGGTCAATATCGAATAGTAATTGCTGTAGAGATACGTCATTGGGAGTAGGCCAAGCTGCGGGTTCCTTGGAGAGCTTGAAAATGGTCCGGTGAAGGGACGAAAATGAGATGGATGTTGCATGATGAGTGGAGGAATGATAGTGGAGGTGTGGAGGTGGTTATTGAGTTGGCAGAAGAGGTGGAAAAGTGGATAATGAAGGCAATGAAACGGCCTGGCTATAATTGCGTATATTCGAGTTTCAAAGGTTTGGTAGCCGTAAGGGACCTGATTAAGACATTGTTGTGTGGAGAATGTGCAAGTGTGGGTGTGGACAGGGAGTGACATTAGGAGCGGTGGAGTGCAAAGCTTTGGTCAAGTATTTTGTGGACAGGATGGCTGATTATTTGGAGGGGCTAATAGATTACTTGAAGATATGAGACAGAGTGTGTGGATAGGTCTGGAGGGTAACCGACGACGATGATGTGCAGTGTGAAGGTATGTAGGGGGGAAGGGGTGTGACAACAGAAGGCCAAGGCGTTGAGGGTTTTTGTACAGGACCATGCTAGGACTGATTGGATAGATTGCGCTGGGGAGTGTCTGGACGACAGTGGACTATGGAGTTGGGAATAGACGGAACAGAAGGATTTAAGCAGTTGGAGGTGGACGTATATAGGAGTGAGTGAATGTTGTTTGGGGAAGCAGGGTGCAGGTACAGACGGGGTGTTTATATACATATAGAATACATAGAAGATAGGAGCAGGAAGAGAACATTTGTCCCTTCGAGCCTGCTGCGCCACTTATCACGATCAGGCTGATCATCCAACTCAACAGCCTAATCCTGCTTTCTCCCCATAGCCTTTGATCCCATTCTCTCCAAGTGCTATATTCAGCCGCCACTTGAATATATTCAAAATTTTAGCATCAACTGCTGCCTGTGGTAATGAATTCCACAGGCTCACCACTCTTTGTGTGAAGAAATGTATCCTTATGTCTGTCCGAAATGGTTTACCCTGAATCCTCAGGCTGTGACCCCTGGTTCTGGACACACACCATTGGTAACATCTTCGCTGCATCTACCCTGTCTAGTCCTGTTAGGTTTTATCAGTCTCTATGAGATCCATCCTCATTCTTCTGAAATTCAGCGAGAACAATCCCAACCTAGTCAAACTCTCCTCACATGACAATCCCGCAATCCTTGGAATTAATCTGGTAAACCTTCGCTGCACTCCCTCAAGAGCAAAAACATCATTCCTCAGAGAAGGAGACCAAAACTGTATACACTATTCCAAGTGTGGCCTCACCAAGGCCCTGTACAATTGCAGCAACACATCCCTGCTTCTATATTCGAAACCTCTCGCAATGAAGGCCAACATACCATTAGCCTTTTTTTAAAATTTGGAGTACCCAATTCATTTTTCCAGGTAAGGGGCAATTTGGTGTGTTCAATCCACCTAACCTGCACATCTTTGGGTTGTGGGGGCGACATCCCCGCAAACACGGGGAGAATGTGCAAACTCCACACGTACAGTGACCCAGATCGAACCTGGGACCTCGGCGCCATGAGACTGCAGTGCTACCACTGCGCCACCGTGCTGCCCACCATTAGCCTTCTTTAACGCCTGCTGCACAAGCATACTTGCCTTCAGCGAATGGTGCGCAGGAACACCCAGGCCCCACTGCACACTCCCCTCTCCCAACCATTCAGCTAGTAATGTGCCGTTCTGTTTTTACTTCCAAAATGAATAACCTCACAGTTATCCAAATTATACTGCATCTGCCATTAGTTTGTCCACTCGCCCAACCTCCAGATCTTGCTGTAGGATCCCTGCATCCTCGTCATAATTCACCCTCCCACCTAATTTGGTATCCTCTGCAAACCTTGAGGTGTTACATTTTGTTCCCTCATCCAAATCATTAATATATATTGTGACTTGCTAGGGTCCCAGCACCGATCCCTGTGATATCTCACTGGTTACTGTCTGCCAACTTGAAAAGGATCTATCAACCCCTAGTCTTTGTTTCATCTCTGCCAATCAGTTTTCTATCTACCTCAATACATTTCCTCCAATCCCATGCGTTTTAATTTTGCACAATAATCTCTCATGTGGGACATTGTCAACCGCCTTATGAAAGTCCAAATATATCACATCGACTGGCTCGCCCTTGTCAACTGTACTGGTGACCTCTTCAAAAATTATAACAGATTTATCAAGCATGACTTTCCCTTCATAACTCCATGCTGAGTCTCACTGATCTTGACACTGTCTTCTAAATATTCCGCTATTAAGTCCTTGATAATGGATTCAAGCATTTTCTCCACTACCGATGTTAGGCTGACTGGTCTATACTTCCCTGCTTTCTCTCTACCTCCCTTTTTGAATGTGGGAGAGACGTGAGCTACCCTCCAATCTGCAGGACAGTTCCAGAGTTTATAGAATCCCGGAAGATGACCACCAATGATCCACTGTTTCCAGAGCCACCTCTTTAAGCACTCCGGGATGCAGATTCTTAGGCCCTGGGGATTTATCCGCATTCAATTCCATCAGTTTTCCAGCATCATTTATCTACTAATGTTTATCTCCCTCAGTTCTTCCTCTAACTGAACCTTTCATTCTCCAACATTACTGGGATCTGATTGGTGTCCTCATTTGTGAATATAGAACCAAATTATGTATTCAATTGCTGAGCCATGTCTTTGTCCCTTATCATGCATTCCCCTGTTTCTGTCTGTAGTGGCCCCACATTTCATTTTACCAATCTCTTTCTCTTCACATATCTGTCGAAACCTTAAGCGCCAGTCTTTATGGTCCCTTCTAGCTTCCTTTTGTATTGTACTTTCCCTTCTTAATCAATCCCTTCGTCCTTCTTTGCTGAATTCTAATCTGCTCCCAATCCTCAACCCTATTATTTTTCTTGGCCGATCTGTATGCTTCTTCCTTGTCTCGTATGCTATTTATAATTTCCTTTGTAACCCATGGATTGGCCCTCTTACCCCCTTTCCTTTTGTGCCAGACAGGAATGAACAGTTGCTGTCGTTCCTCCATGCGTTCCTTGAATGTTTGCCATTGTCTATCCACTGTCATCCTTTAACGTAACTCTCCGCAATCCATCAAGGCCGACTCACGGCTCATATCCTCATAGTTCCCTTTATTCTGATTCAGCACACTAGTCTCCGAATCAACTATATATGACACCCCCTAATGTTTTTTGCCCCTTGGTATTTCTCAGCTCATACAGATTCCACATTGTCAGAGCTATATCCTTTCTCACTATTGTGTTAATTTCCTCTTAAACCAGCAGTGCCACGCCAGGTCCTTTTCTTTTATACCTGTTCTCCCTAAATACTGAGAACTCTGGGACATTCAGTTCCCACCCGTGTCCACCCTACAGCCATATCTCCGTAGTCCCAATTATATCATGCGCATTGATATAGTTCTGCACGATTCTTCATCCACTTTATTCCAAATGCTCCGTGCATTAAGGCACAGAGCTTCAAAGTTGGTCTTTTTCACAATGTTTTTCTTGCTCCCAATATTTTTCTCCACTGCCCTGTTTGAATTTTGGCCTCTGTTTCTCCACCTATCACTTTTCTTATTCATTTTTCTACCTTTTTGCTTTTGCCCTTGCGCCTTCGTGCGCTCTGTCTCCTTGCATGGGTTCCCACCTCCTTGGCATATTAGTTTAAACCGTCCCCAACCGGTCTCGGAAATACCTCCCCCCCCCCCACACTCACCAGACATCAATTCGAGTCCTGCCCAGGTTTAACCGGTCCAGTTTGTGCAGGTCCCACCTCCACCATAACCGGTCCCAATTCGCCAGGAATCTGAAACCATCCTCCTGACACCATCTCTTCAGCCACGTATTCACCCTATATATCCTGTCATTTCACCTCTGACAGTAACGTGGCACCGGGAGTTATCCTGAGATCACTACCTTTGAGGTCCAATCTATTTGTGGAATGATCCAGAGCCATAGTGAGAAGCCATAGGAAGTGGGATCAGTTCCTGGAATGATCCAGAACAACAGGGAGAGTCTGGGGCAGTGGGATCTGTTTGTAGCTTTATCCAGGGCATTAGGGAGAGGCTGGGGCAGTGGGATCTGTTCGTGCAATTTTCCACGACATTAGGGATAGGTTGGGGCAGTGAGATCTGTTTGTGGAATGATCCAGGACATTAGGGAGAGGCTGGGGCAGTGGGATATGTTTGTGGAATGATCCAGGACCATAGAGAGAGTCTTGGCAGTGGGATTTGTTTGTGAAATTATCCAGGGCAATCGGGAGAGTCTGGGGCAGTGGGATATGTTTGTGGAATGATCCAGTACAATAGAGAGAGGCTCGGGCAGTGACATCTGTTTGTTGAATGATCCAGGACCATAGAGAGAGGCTGGGGCAGTGGGATCTGTTTGTGGAATTAACCAGGACATTAGGGAAAGGCTGGGGCAGTGGGATCTGTTTGTGGAATGGTCCAGGACATTAGGGAGACGCTGGGGCAGTGGGATTTGTTTGTGGAATGATCCAGTACAATAGGGAGAGTCTGGGGCAGTGGGACCTGTTTGAGGAATGATCCAGGACATTAGGGAGAGGCTGGGGCAGTGGGATCTGTTTGTGGAATGATCCAGTTCAATAGGGAGAGGCTGGGGCAGTGGGATCTGTTTGTGGAATGATCCAGTTCAATAGGGAGAGTCTGGGGCAGTGGGATCTATTGGTGGAACGATTCAGGACAATAGGGAGAGGCTGGAGAAGTGGGATCAGTTTGTGGAATGATCCAGGACAATAGGGAGAGGCTGGGGCAGTGGGACCTGTTTGTGGAATGATCCAGTTCAATAGGGAGAGTCTGGGGCAGTGGGATCTATTTGTGGAACGATTCAGGACAATAGGGAGAGGCTGGAGAAGTGGGATCAGTTTGGGGATTGACACTGGGCTACGGGGAGGGTGGGGCAGGGGGATTAGTTTGGGGAAAGAGACAGGGCTATGGGGAGAGAGTGAGGCAGTGGGATTAGTTTGGGGCTTGACACAGGGCTATGGGGGAGAGTGGGGCAGTGGGAAAAGTCTGGAGATTCATACAGGACAATGGAGGGGGAGAGTAGGGCAGCGTGATTAGTTTGTGGACTGATACAGGACGATGGGGAGGGAGTCGAGCAGTGGGTTTAATTTGCGGCTTGATGCATGGCTTTTGGGAGTGAGCTGAGCAGTGGATTTAGTTTAGGGATTGATACAGGGCTATGGGGGAGCGCACGACAGTGGGATTAGTTTGTGGATTGATACCGGGCTATGGGAAGGGAGTCGAGCAGTGCGATTAGTTTGGGGATTGATACAGGTCAATGAAGAGGGAGCGGGGCAGTGGGATTAGTTTGGGTATTGATACAGGGCTATGGGGGAGCGCGCGGCAGTGGGATTAGTTTGTGGATTAATAACGGGTTATGGGAAGGGAGTCGAGCAGTGCGATTAGTTTGGGGATTGATACAGGTCAATGAAGAGGGAGCGGGGCAGTGGGATTAGTTTGGGGATTGATACAGGGCTATGGGGGAGCGCGCGGCAGTGGGATTAGTTTGTGGATTAATACCGGGCTATGGGAAGGGAGTCGAGCTGTGCGATTAGTTTGGGGATTGATACAGATCAATGAAGAGGGAGCGGGGCAGTGGGATTAGTTTGGGGATTGGTACAGGGTTATGAGGAGAGAGTGGGACAGTGGAATTGGTTTGGGATTGATACAGGGCTATGGGGAGAGAGCAGGGCAGTGGGATTAGTTTGGGGATTGATACACGGCCATGGGGAGGGAGTCGAGCAGTGGCTTTAGTTTGGGGATTGATACAGGTTAATGGGCAGCGAGTCATGCAGTGGGAGTGGTTTGTGGAGTGATACATCGCTATGGAGAGGGAGTCGAGCAGTGGGTTTAGATTGTAGATTGACACACGACTATGTGGAGAGATCGCGGCAGTGGGATTCGTTTGTGGATTGATACAGTGCTCGGGGGAGGGGGTCGAGCAGTTGGATTAGTTTGTAGATTGATACAGGTCTATTGGGGAGAGTTGGGCAGTGGGATTTGTTTGTGGATTGATACAGGGCTATGAGGAGAGGGTGGGGCAGTGGGATTAGTTTGGGATTGATACAGGGCTATGGGGAGAGAGCGGGGCAGTGGGATTAGTTTGAGGATTGACACAGGGCTATATGGAGAGAGTTGGGCATAAGTACCTCATAAGTACATCCCTATCCTTGTGCTGTAGCCCTCTCGACATGAATGCAAACATTGCATTTGCCTTCACCACTGCCGACTGAACTTTCACGTTCACCTTAAGAGAATCTTACACACGGACTCCCAAGTCCCTTTGTGCATATGATTTCCTAAACATTTCCACATTTATAAAATAGTCAACGCCTGCATTCCTCCTTCCAAAGTGCATACCCTCATGCTTGTCCACATTGTATTCCATCTGCCACTTCATTGCCCACTCTCCGAGCTTGCCAAATCATTCTGCAGTCCCAGCTTCCTCAATACTATCGTTCCACTATTGAACTTTGTATCGTCTACAAACGTAGCAACAGTGCCTCATGTTCCTTCTTCCAGGTTATTAATGTTTGTGTGAAAATGTGTGATCTAAGCACAGACTCCTGAGGCACACCAGTAGTCACCGGCTGCCAGATTGAAACAGACTCCTTTATCCGCACTATCTGTCTTCTGCCAGTCGGCCAATCCTCTGTTCATGCAAGGATCTTACACTTAACACCATGGGCTCTCCAGTCTCCTATGAGGCACCTTGTCAAGGCCTTCTGTAAAACTAAATAAATTCCCCTTTGTCTAACTTCCTTGCTCGCTCCTCAAAGAAATCTAACACATTTGTCAGACATGATCTCCCCTTGACGAAGCGGTGCTGACTCAGTCCTATTTTACCATGCACTTCCAAGTACTCCGCGATCTCATATTCAATGATTGACTCTAAAACGTTACTAATGAAGGGGCTGGTTTAGCACACTGGGCTAAATCGCTGGCTTTGAAAGGAGACCAAGGCAGGCCAGCAGCATGGTTCAATTACCGTACCAGCCTCCCCGAACAGGCGCCGGAATGTGGCGACTAGGGGCTTTTCACAGTAATTTCATTGAAGCCTACTCGTGACAATAAGAGATTTTCATTTCATGCGCGAAGTCAGTCTAACCAGCCCATAATTTTGCGTCTTCTGCCTCCCTGCCTTCTTAAACAGCAGTGCTACATTAGGGACTTTCCAGTCCTCTGGGACCCTTTCTGCCTTCAGTGAATCCTGAAAGATTACCACCACTGCCTCCATAATCTCCTCAGCTATCTATTTTATGATTTCCACATATGCTTTTCCACATTGTATTCCATATGCCACTTCATTGCCCACTCTTTGGAAGGAGGAATGCAGGCTTTGACTATTTTATAATGTGGATTTGTTCAGGAAATCATGTAGTCCATCCTTCCAGTGTCCCCAGAAACGTCTCCTTAGTGATGGTCACTGCAGTCCCCTCTGTTCCCTGATTTTCCTGGATCACTCGCATCCCACTGGTGTCTTCCACTGTGAAGACTGGTTCAAATTAAATATTCACCTCCTCTGCCATGTCTTTCTTTCCTATTATTACTTCTCCAACCACATTTTCCAGTGCTCCCGTCTATGTTCTTGCCTCTCTCTTACCTTTTATGTATTGAAAAATATATATTCCTACATTATTTTATTCATAGCTAGTTGCCCTTATATTTAATCTTCTCCCGCCTTATTGCCTTTTCTGTTGTTCACTGCTCGCTATTAAAATTTTCCCAATCCTCTGGCTTCCCACTAATCCTCGCCACCTTTTCTTCTTTTTATTTGGCTTGACTGCTGTCCTTGACTTCCCTCGTCAGCCATGGGTGCCTTGTCCTTCACTTCGCATGTCTCCTCCTCCTTGGGATGAAATCCTGCTGTGCCTCCCGAATAACCCCCGAAAACTCCTGCAATTGGCGTTCCACTGTCTTCCTTGTTAGGCTCCATTTCCAAGCAACTCTGGCCATCCCCTCCCCCATGCCTTTGTATTTACCCTTATTTAATTGTAATACCGTTAGGTCTGATTCCATCTTCTCCCTCTCAAATTGAAGAATGTTTTCTATCAGATTGTTGTCATTGCTTCCTAAGGGTTCATTCACCTTGACTTCCTTGACCAAGTCTGCCTCATTACAGATCACTGAATCCAGAATTGCCTGTCCCCGAGTAGGTTCTATCACAAGCTGCACCAAAAAGACACCTCTTAGACATTCCACAAATTCCTCTGCTCCTTGGATGTGACCACGTCTCTGTAACTCCTATCTATGACGCGTTCCGCCACCTGCATGCTCCTTAGTGCATCTGACTGCTGCTTCAACTGAACCACGCGGTTTGTGAGGAACTGCCATTGCTTACACTTTCTAAAGGCGTGGTGGACCGGAACGCTGGAATAGTCACAAATCTGCCACATCTCACAGTTCGAGCACTGCACCCCTCTGAGTGACATTTATGCACTAGTTAATTAATTCAAAATAAATGCTTACATTGTTATCAGATTCAGTTATAATTTACGATATGGCCCTGGCGCTTGATTTTTACTGTTAAATGAAATGCTAAACATTAATCCCTGCCCTCAGGTTCAGCTGCTCCTCTACCTAGTTAATTTATTAGCTGCTGCAGTTCTATAGAACCTTGATTAGGCCACACTCAGAATGTGGGTTCAATTCTGGTCTCCACACCACCAGATGGATGTGGAGGCTTTAGAGAGGGTATGGAAGAGTTTCAATGATATTGTCTGGCATGGAGAAGGTTAGCTATTAGCGTCAGTTGGATGACAATGGTTAGCACTGCTGCCTCACGGCGCCGAGGTCCCAGGTACGATCCCGCACTGGGTCACTGTCTGTGTTTGCGTGGGTTTCGCCCTCAGAACCCAAAGATGTGCAGGGTAGGTAGATTAGGTGCGCAAAATGGCCCCTTAATTGGATAAAATGAATTGTGTACTCTAAATTATTTTTTTTAAAGACAAAAGATGAACTCGGTTTGTTATCACTGATACTTCGGAGGTTGAGGGGCGACCTGATAGAAACCTACAAAATTATGAGCGGCAGGGACAGAATGGATAGTCAGAGGCATTTTCCCAGCCTGAAAGAGTAAATTAAGAAGCGACAGAGATTTAAGTGTGGGGGGGGCAAAGTTTAGAGGAGATGTGCGTGGACGTTTTTTTACATAGAGGTTAGTTTGTGCCTGGAAGGCACTTCAGGAGGAGGCGGTGGAAACACGTACGATAGTGACGTTTCAAAGGCGCGTTGAGAAATAAGAGTAGCATGGGAATACAGGGAAACGGACGCCGGAAGTATGGAAGATTTAAGTTAGGTGGGCAGCATGTCCAGCACAGGCTAGAGGGCCGAAGGGCCTGTATGTTGCACTTTTCTTTGTCCTTTATTCATTGACCTAACTATTTATATCAGGTATTGCTCATCCAGTAGTCATAAATCGTAACCAAAAATATATGTTTCAAGTGTTTGTCTTGAACAATGAAGACGAGGTAATGGGACTGAGAGACTGGAGGAGATAATCCCACACCTTCTGGGCTCGGCAGCTGAATACAAGGCATCATGTGTTCAACTATTAATATAATAATAATCTTTATAAATAAAAGTAATAATAATCTTTATTAAAGTCACGTGTAGGTTTACATTGACACTGCAATGAATGTGAAAAGCCCCTTAGTCGCCCACTCCGGCGCCTGTTCGAGTACTCTGAGGGAGAATTCAGATGTCCAATTCACCTAAAAGGGCGTCTTTCTGGACTTGTGGGTGGAAACTTGTGCACCAGGAGGAAGCCCGAACAGACACGTGGAGAACATGCAGACTCCGTTATAGACAGTGACGCAAGACAGGAATCGAACCTGGGACCCTGACGCTGTGAAGCAACAGTGCTAATAACTGTGCTACCGAGCCGCTCTTAAATCAGGAATCCTCAAGAATTGGGAGAGTGTCTGTGTCACGGAGAGCTATGAATCTGCTGTGTAATACTGAGAAATAAAATACCAAGGCCAGGGCAGTGTTTGATCCTCATACAATCTGCCAGCTCCAATCTTAATCATCACATTGGACCCCTAGCAGTCCATTAAACCATGGAAACATACTTTAATTGATAAATAATGAATGAAAGCAGTAGTGACTGATCATTTTCGTATTGTGAAACTGTCAGTATTTTGCCGAGGACAAACCCGAGAGGATACAGAAGGGAACCAATAGGACCAGTATTCCGAACAACACCAGCGGGAGTTTGTGGTTATCCAGTTCTGGCAGTCAGATAGCCTCAATAATTTAAACAAATATGTAACAGAATATATAATTGTTTTTCAGGCCATTACTTCCCGGCTTCGATCACTCAAACAGCTGAGGCATCTTCAGCAGAAACAGGCAGTGAGATCACAATGTATTCCGCCAAATAGCAGCGATAATTCTAGTAATGAATGGATTTAAAACGTGAAAGATAATTACTGGTATTCATAGACATTTCTAAATGCATATTATTCCGAAAAGTACAAACATTTCTAGATATACTCAGTAATCATTGGATTGAAAATAATCAGGTTCTTGTCAAGATGATTCGATTGAACAACAATCACAGTTTAGTTAATTGTGAGCCAAGATGCACAGAGATACATAGATACATAGAAGATACGAGCAGGAGGAGATCTTCTGGCCCTTCGAGCCTGCTCCGCCATTCATCACGATCAAGGCTGATAATCCAACTCCATAGCCTAATCCTGCTTTCTCCCCATAGCCTTTGACCCCATTCTCCCCAAGTGCTACATCCAGCCGCCTCTTGAATAGATTCAAAGTTTTAGCACCAACTACTGCCTGTGGTAATGAACTCCACAGGTTCACCGCTCTTTGTGTGAAGAAATGCCTCCTTATCTCTGTCCGAAATGGTTTACCCTGAATCCTGATACTGACCCCTGGTCCTGGACACACCCATCATTGGTAACATCTTCCCTGCATCTACTCTGTCTAGTCCTGATAGAATTTTATACGTCTCTATGCGATCCCCCTCATTCTTTTGAACTCCAGGGAGAACAATCCCAACCTTGTCAATTTCTCATCGTATGACAGTCCCGCCATCCCTGGAATCAGTCTGGTAAATTCACTGCACTGCCTACTCCCACATGTTCAATTTATTGTATTATTATTGTGAAGTCAGGATTTACAGACTTTATTTGAAATAAAATAATATTGTGATTATTGTCTGAACAATATTTAGAATACACCTAAGAGTATTGGAAGAAACAATCCTTTAATAATCGCACTGAAAGCTGCAATTAAATGTTCTTTGTTATTTGCCGTGTTCAATGGACTGAAAACTAATTTTATGCTTTATATCAATTTTGTGCAAAACGTGACGGTGTAATATATATCATCCTAGATTCCATCACTGGAGTGCTTAGTTTTCTTTGGTAAAACAGGCAGAGAGAATTGTCACACTATTCGGTCATGGCACAACAATGATTAATGGAATAAAAACCTGAGATATAATTGCTGGTATTGTAGACATGGAAATTATTTCTCAATACATATTATTGTGACAAGTTAAAATACTTATACATAGCGTTAGTGATCAGTGGATTGAAAGTAATCAGTATCTTGCCATGATAATTCTTTTGGAAAATGAATTTCGCTTCAATGTCATGTACACGGTTCACCGTCCCGCGAGTCCCGTTACCAGCACTGCATGCCCCCGCCGCAACAGGAATGTTGGTTCCCGCAGCCGGTCAATGATGTTTCCCATTGTGGCCACCCCACGCCAGCGAGAAACCCGCCGACATGGGGGCGCTGCCGGCGGAATTGGAGGATGCTGCCGAGGGAGAATCCCATTGATTGAGATTGTGAGCTGAACAAATGCATTTTTAATTGATGCTATTATTGTTGTGTGGTCAGGAATTACAGATTCTGTTCCACTGATTATCAATCTTCATTTGATTATGGTCTGAACAGTAATTGGAAACCGCTTGTGATTATTGGAATGACCAATTCTTTGGCAATCAGTAAAAAGTGCAATGAAATGCGTTTAGTTATTTGCTGTGTTTAATGGACTGAAAACTAATTTGGGATTTTCAATCAATGTTGCGCAAATAATAATTGGTCGTGTAATTTTTGTTGGACTTCAACATAATGAGCTATTCACTGATTTAATTCAATCACACAATTAATAAATGAGATAATTGATTATTCGACCAAACAATCAATTCAAGTTCACTCTGACTATTGGGATGAACTATGTTAACAGGTGACTAATCATCGACTGATCATCGACTGGTTCTGGGTGATTTATAGATAGAATAACAGATACCCAGTACTAAGTTACAGACTGGAACCTAATCGAGGGGGTCGGAGCAGTTTATATACTGAACAGCAGGTACCGGGAATGAATTACAGCGTTGAATCGAATTAAAGATTTCGGGATGGATTACATGTAGCATAACAAACAGACGGGCTAGATGTGCAGACTAAAATCCAATTAAGCGGTCCAGGGTGGATTATATAATAGAGAAATAACTTCCCATGAGTAAATTACACACTGTAATCTAATCGAGGGGTTCTGGGTGTTTGAGATACCGAATCGCAGATAACCGGGAGTGAGTTACAGATCGGAATCTAATCGAGGGGACTTTGTGTGGGGACGATGGCGTGAGTTGGTGCACGCACGGCGGTTCTTGCCAGAAGCTATTGGGTTTGGCCTTTTTGTTCTCTCTCCTCATAGCCCTTGAACGATCGCAAAACTAATTTCACGGTCCCTCTTGTGCCCGTGGCACTGTATGAATCCCCAAATTAATCCCTCTGTTCCTCTTGCTGCGCTTGGCCCTCTATCAATCAGCAAGCTAATCCCACTGACCGTCTTGCTGCCCATTGCCCTGTATGGATTCCTAAACTAATTCCACTGCCCCCATAGAATTCACAAATTTCATATAATCCCTCCAGTGCAGAAGGAGCCCGTTCAGCTCACCGATTCTACGTAGACCTTGCAAAGGACCACCCTACCTAAAGCCAATTCGGCACACCCACTATGGGCCAAGCCACCTAAACTGCACGTCTTTGCACTGAGCGAAGAAAGGGGAGCAACCGGAAACAACCTACGCAGATAATGGGAGAATGTGCAAACACCACTCAGAAAGTCACCCGAGGTCAGAATCAAACTCGGGTCCCTCACTCTGTGAGGCAGAAGTGCAAACGACTGTTTCGTCGTACGGCCTGCTGCCCGTTGCCCTGTATCACTCCCTAAACGAATCCTACTGGTCACTCTCTCGCCACAGTCGTGTATAAATCTTCCCCAGTCTCTCCGCATAGCCATATATCAATCCCCAAAACATTCCCACTGCCCTGCTCTATCCCCATAACCATGTATCAAAGTCAAATAAATCTCACTGCCTCACTCTCTCCCCATGGCCATGTATCCCAAAGCTAATCCCACTGCTGCACTCTCCTCCCATCACCCTGTATCAATCCCAAAGCTAATGCCACTGCCTCACTCTCTCCCCATAACCATGTATCCCAAAGCTAATCCCACTGCTGCACTCCTCCCATCACCCTGTATCAATCCCAAAACTAATCCCATTGCCTCACTCTCCCCCATAGCCATGTATAAATCCCAATATCAATCCCACTGCCTCACTCTCTCCCCATCGCCCCGTATTAATTCGAAACAAATACCACTGCCTCACTCTCTCCCCATAACCATGTATATGTTTCAAACCAATTCCACTGCCCCGCTCTCTCCCCATGACCATCTATTAATTCCCAAAATAATCCCACTGTCTCACTCTCTCCCCATAACCATGTGTGAGTTTCAAACCAATTCCACTGCCCCCCTCTCTCCCCATGACCATCTATTAATCCCCAAAATAATCCCACTGCCTCACTCACTCCCATAACCATGTATAAGTTTCAAACCATTTCCATTGCCCCGCTATCTCCCCATGACCATCTATTGATGCACAGAATAATCCCACTGCCTCGCTCACTCCCCATGACCATGTATCAATTACACATTAATAATACTGGCCCGCTCTCTACCCATGGTCATGTATTAATAGCCAAACTAATCTCTCGCTCTCGCTCTCTCCCCCCAAAACTGTATTATTCCCAAGCTAATCCACCTGCCTCACACTCGAACCATAGCTCTGTATCAATCCGGAAATAAATCTCAATATCCCGCTGCCGCCCCATAGACCATTTCCTTTCCACAATGAATTCCACTACACCACCCCCTCTGCATAATACTGCGAGAATCTCCAAAATAATATCACCAAACAATTCACACTATCCCGCTCTCTCCACGTTGTCATATATCAATCAAGAAATTTATCTCACTACCCGACGCTCTAGCCATTTTGCTGCATCAGTACCCAAACTGATCCCACTATCCCGCTCTCTCCCCAGAGCCCTATACCAATCGCCAAAGTAATCGCACTGCCCTGAAGTATCCCGTATGCCAGTGTCACTCCCCAAACTTACCCCACTGTACAGCTCTCTCCCCAACATCCGATATCAATCCCTGAACCACTCCCACTGCATGTCCCTCTCCCCATAGCCCTGCATCAGTCCCCAAAACTAACCTCAATGCCCAGGTCCCTCCCGATAGCCCTGCGCCAATCCAAAGTGAATCCCATTGCACGGCCATCTCCAAATCACCCTGTACAAATTTCCAAATAATCTCATCGAACAAATCAGACTGTCCCACTCTCGCCACATAACCCTGAATAAATTCGCAAACTAAGCTCACTGCCCAAGCCAAAGAGAAAATGTTGGAAAATCTCAGCAGGTCTGGCAGCATCTGTAGGGAGAGAAAACAGCGGACGTTTCGAGTCCAGGTGTCCCTTTGTCAAAGCTTTGACAAAATAAAAGATTTCTGCAATTGAAAGCTTCGAAGGTGAAGATACTGAATACAGTTAAGAAGGAATGGTGGATGTCGAGACTGTAAAAGTGTCAGAGGTCATTAGAGAACTTTGGTGTATGGTGTTGACTTAGATCCAAACAACTGGGGAAACTTGGGGCAAATTCACCAAAGGTTTCGTCAAACGTCGTTAGTTTCTGGATATTTTTCAAACAAAGAAATATAGAATGCCTCCAATGCAGAAGATTGTGTTTTGGCCCATTGTACTACACTGACCCTGTGAGAGAACATCATACCTCAGTCCACTCCGCTGCACTCTCCCCACAAACCCACCTAACCTCTAAACCTTTGGACATGGAGGCGCAATAATTTTTGGTATGGTCAAACCACCTAACATGCACGGATTTGGATACGATGGGGCAATTTTATTTAGCATGGCAAATCCACCTAACCTTTGAACTGTGGGAGGAAACTGGGTCACCCGGAGGAAATCCAGACGCAGCGAGAACGTGCAAAGTCCAGACAGACAGTCAGGAAGGCCTTAATGGAGAAAAGTGAGGTATTAACACAGAAAGGTTCAGGGAAGGAATTCCAGAGATAGAGTCCATGCAGTTGACGGCAGAACCACTGATGGTGAAACAATTAAAAGTGTGGATTCTCAGGATTTAATGAAAAGTGATATTGGAGGATGGTGAGACTGGAGAACATTGGGAGGGCTCAATCATACCCGAACCAGTTTCCATTGTTCGCCTGAAAGCTTTCCTCAAATCTCCTCTTGATTCTTCGGAACTCCAGGGAAAGCAGCACTTGCTTGTGTTTTTTCACCAGAATTTACCAATTTCCGAACTGGTAACATTCAGGTAAATCTACACTGCACATAAATATACATCACCTCCCTCCCTCCACCTCCGAGACCGACAAGTTTCTTTGACCCTCCACTGTATCCAGATTTTTTCTATTTAGAAAGCCATCTGTTCTCTTCTTTTTAAAATGGGAGACACACATTTGCCAAAAATCCATCTTTGGCTATTGGGCCCTTGATCTTCAGGCATTATAATATGTCTGCATTACTGTTTACTGCTGCCGATGTGCGTGCACGTTGGCGAACATTATATCTCTTTATCTCCATTCATTACTAAATAGTCAAACTGACATGCGCGTGGATGCGCACACACATGTATACACACACAAGCACACACATACGTGAACACACAAACAGGCAGAGACACTGACGCGCGCACACACAGGCACACTGACACATACACTGACAGACAGACACACTGGCACACACGCACAAATTCACATACATATACACATTCTGACACAAACACAATTACATGCGCACACACACAAACACACCCAAATAAATTTGTTAGCACTAAAGTGACGAGAAATCTCTTAACCCAGGGAGTAGTGAGTCTATTAATGTCACCACCACAGAAAGTAGTCGGAGCCAAAATGTTGTGCATTTTCGAGAACGCCTTCGATGAACCTCTAGGCACTAAGGGGACCAAGGGACATTCGGGGAAGGTGGGATCAGGGGATTGAACTTCATGATCAGCCACGATAGCACAGTGTATAGCGCAGTTGCTTCACAGCTCCAGGCTCCAAGGTTCGATTCCCGGCTCGGATCAATGTCCACGCGGAGTCTGCACGTTCTCCATGCGTCTGCATGTGTTTCCTCCGGGTGCTCCGGTTTCATCCCACAGTCCAAAGATGTGCAGGATAGGTGGGTTGGCCATGATAAATTGCCGTTAGTGTCAAAAACGGTTAGGTGCGGTTACTAGGTTATGGATGTGGCCTTAAGTATGGTGCTAATTCCAAGGGCCGGTGAAGACTCGATGGGCCGAATGGCGTCCTTCTGTGCTGTAACTTCTATTTCTATTCTCTGATCATGAAGAGCGGCCACGCATGCTCATACTGCCGGACGGCCTATTCCGACTTCTAGTTTATATGTATATTTCGACATAGGTTTATCGGAGATGGTGAACCCAATTGCACATTCCACGCCCCCACCCCACCCCCACATCACTGTTTATTTGGGAAAACTTTCGCTCAACCCTGACCCTCATTTACCACACTCCCATGGTATTCGAGGCAAGGTACTAATATGGATTGACGATTGGCTGTCAGGCAGAAGGCAGAGAGTTGGGATAAAAGGTTCTTTTTCGGAATGGCAACCGGTGACTACTGGTGTCCCGCAGGGTTCAGTGTTGGGGCCACAGCTGTTCTCTTTATATATTAACGATCTTGATGACGGGACTGGGGGCATTCTGGCTAAGTTTGCCGATGATACAAAGATAGGTGGAGGGGCAGGTAGTATGGAGGAGGTGGGAGGCTGCAGAAAGATTTAGACAGTTTAGGAGAGTGGTCCAAGAAATGGCTGATGAAATTCAACGTGGGCAAGTGCGAGGTCTTGCACTTTGGAAAAAAGAATAGAGGCATGGACTATTTTCTAAACGGTGACAAAATTCATAATGCTGAAGTACAAAGGGACTTGGGAGCCCTAGTCCAGGATTCTCTAAAGGTAAACTTGCAGGTTGAGTCCGTAATTAAGAAAGCAAATGCAATGTTTTCATTTATCTCAAGAGGCATGGAATATAAAAGCAGGGATGTACTTCTGAAGCTTTATAAAGCATTAGCTAGGCCCCATTTAGAATACTGTGAGCACTTTTGGGCCCCAGACCTCAGGAAGGACATACTGGCACTGGAGCGGGTCCAGCGGAGATTCACACGGATGGTCCCAGGAATGGTAGGCCTAACATACGATGAACGTCTGAGGATCCAGGGATTATATTCATTAGAGTTTAGGAGGTTGAGGGGAGATCTAATAGAAACTTACAAGATAATGAGTGGACGTAGGGAAGTTGATTCCATTAGCAGGGGAGACTAGGAGCCGGGGGCACAGCCTTAGAATAAAAGGGAGTCACTTCAGAACAGAGATGAGGAGAAGAGAACAGAGAGTGGTGGGTCTCTGGAATTCATTGCCACAGAGGGCGGTGGAGGCCGAGGCGTTCAGTGTCTTTAAGACAGAAGTTGATAAATTCTTGATTTTTCGAGGAATTAAGGGCTATGGAGAGAGAGCGGGTAAATGGAGTTGAAATCAGCCATGATTGAATGGTGCAGTGGACTCGATGGGCCGAATGGTCGGACTCCCGCTCCTATGTCTTATGGTCTTATGGTCTTATCAGGGGACACTGTTGGTTAACCCAGCTTATCATTTCCCCAACCCTCCCCACACCGATTATCAGGGAACCGTTTATGTCGGCTAGCTCTCCGCCCACCCCCCACCCCCTCCTCAGCGCATCTGCACCCCACCCCAATTTTTTCAGGGGCACTGTCGCTGACCGCTGCTCCTTACCATCCTCACCCATTGTTTCTTGGGAACCCTGTCGATGCACTGTGTCACTCATCCTCTTCCACCTCCTGAGTATCAGCGGCGGACACGGTCGGTGATCTCTGACCCTCATTCCCGCGCCCAAGCCCTGTTTAACTGCAGTCACTCTCGGCAAACTCTGTTCCGCATTCCCCACTCCGCCATTTTTCCGGGTCACAGCCAGTGATGTGTGTCCCATATTTCCTCCCCCTCCACCTGTTTATAAGGGGCACACGGTGGACTCGTTCCATCATCAACCCTTTTTTGGTGGAAAGTGTGGGTTACCTCTGGCTCTGATCCACCTCCCACCTCCTCGAATTGTGTGCTGTCTGAAAAGGAAAATATCGCCACAGAATAAATTTGGCTCTTGAGCAATTTGAAAACATTGAACCATAATTTATGCAAGTGGATTCAGTGATTTTTAGATGTTTGTCATTTTTATCAACGACCTAGAGGAGGGCGCAGAAGGGTGGGTGTGTAAATTTGCAGACGACACTAAAGTCGGTGGTGTTGGCGACAGTGCGGAAGGGTGTAGCAGGTTACAGAGGGACATAGATAAGCTGCAGAGCTGGGCTGAGAGGTGGCAAATGGAGTTTAATGTAGAGAAGTGTGAGGTGATTCACTTTGGAAGGAATAACAGGAATGCGGAATATTTGGCTAATGGTAAAGTTCTCGGAAGTGTGGATGAGCAGAGGGATCTAGGTGTCCATGTACATAGATCCCTGAAAGTTGCCACCCAGGTTGATAGGGTTGTGAAGAAGGCCTATGGAGTGTTGGCCTTTATTGGTAGAGGGATTGAGTTCCGGAGTCATGAGGTCATGTTGCAGCTGTACAAAACTCTGGTACGGCCGCATTTGAAGTATTGCGTACAGTTCTGGTCACCGCATTATAGGAAGGACGTGGAGGCTTTGGAGCGGGTGCAGAGGAGATTTACCAGGATGTTGCCTGGTATGGAGGGAAAATATTATGAGGAAAGGCTGATGGACTTGAGGTTGTTTTATAGAACATAGAACATAGAACAATACAGCGCAGTACAGGCCCTTCGGCCCACGATGTTGCACCGAAACAAAAGCCATCTAACCTACACGATGCCATTATCATCCATATGTTTATCCAATAAACTTTTAAATGCCCTCAATGTTGGCGAGTTCACTACTGTAGCAGGTAGGGCATTCCACGGCCTCACTACTCTTTGCGTAAAGAACCTACCTCTGACCTCTGTTCTATATCTATTACCCCTCAGTTTAAAGTTATGTCCCCTCGTGCCAGCCATATCCATCCGCGGGAGAAGGCTCTCACTGTCCACCCTATCCAACCCCCTGATCATTTTGTATGCCTCTATTAAGTCTCCTCTTAACCTTCTTCTCTCCAACGAAAACAACCTCAAGTCCATCAGCCTTTCCTCATAAGATTTTCCCTCCATACCAGGCAACATCCTGGTAAATCTCCTCTGCACCCGCTCCAAAGCCTCCACGTCCTTCCTATAATGCGGTGACCAGAATTGTACGCAATACTCCAAATGCGGCCGTACCAGAGTTCTGTACAGCTGCAACATGACCTCCCGAATCCGGAACTCAATCCCTCTACCAATAAAGGCCAACACTCCATAGGCCTTCTTCACAACCCTATCAACCTGGGTGGCAACTTTCAGGGATCTATGTACATGGACACCTAGATCCCTCTGCTCATCCACACTTCCGAGAACTTTACCATTAGCCAAATATTCCGCATTCCTGTTATTCCTTCCAAAGTGAATCACCTCACACTTCTCTACATTAAACTCCATTTGCCACCTCTCAGCCCAGCTCTGCAGCTTATCTATGTCCCTCTGTAACCTGCTACACCCTTCCGCACTGTCGCCAACACCACCGACTTTAGTATCGTCTGCAAATTTACTCACCCACCCTTCTGCGCCTTCCTCTAGGTCATTGATAAAAATGACAAACAGCAACGGCCCCAGAACAGATCCTTGTGGTACTCCACTGGTGACAGAACTCCATTCTGAACATTTCCCATCAACCACCACCCTCTGTCTTCTTTCAGCTAGCCAATTTCTGATCCACATCTCTAAATCACCCTCTATCCGCAGCCTCCGTATTTTTTGCAATAGCCTACCGTGGGGAACCTTATCAAACGCTTTGCTGAAATCCATATACACCACATCAACTGCTCTACCCTCGTCTACCTGTTCAGTCACCTTCTCAAAGAACTCAATAAGTTTTGTGAGGCATAACGTACCCTTCACAAAGCCATACTGACTATCCCTGATCATATTATTCCTATCTAGATGATTATAAATCTTGTCTCTTATAATCCCCTCCAAGACTTTACCACCTACAGACGTGAGGCTCACCGGTCTATAGTTGCCGGGGTTGTCTCTGCTCCCCTTTTTGAACAAAGGGACCACATTTGCTGTCCTCCAGTCCTCTGGCACTATTCCTGTAGCCAATGATGACATAAAAATCAAAGCCAAAGGTCCAGCAATCTCTTCCCTGGCCTCCCATAGAATCCTAGGATAAATCCCATCAGGTCCCGGGGACTTATCTATTTTCAGCCAGTCCAGAATTGCCAACACCTCTTCCCTACGGACCTCAATGCCATCTATTCTATTAGCCTGGGGCTCAGCATTCTCCTCCACAACATTATCTTTTTCCTGAGTGAATACTGACGAAAAATATTCATTTAGTATCTCGCCTATCTCTTCAGACTCCACACACAATTTCCCATCCCTGTCCTTGACTGGTCCTACTCTTTCCCTAGTCATTCGCTTATTCCTGACATACCTATAGAAAGCTTTTGGGTTTTCCTTGATCCTTCCTGCCAAATACTTCTCATGTCCCCTCCTTGCTCGTCTTAGCTCTCTATTTAGATCCTTCCTCGCTACCTTGTAACTATCCATCGCCCCAACCGAAACTTCACACTTCATCTTCACATAGGCCTCCTTCTTCCTCTTAATAAAGAGATTCCACTTCCTTGGTAAACCACGGTTCCCTCGCTCGACGCCTTCCTCCCTGTCTGACCGGTAAATACTTATCAATAACACGCAGTAGCTGATCCTTGAACAAGCCCCACTTATCCAGTGTGCCCAACACTTGCAGCCTACTTCTCCACCTTATCCCCCCAAGTCACATCTAATGGCATCATAATTGCCCTTCCCCCAGCTATAACTCTTGCCCTGCGGTGTATACTTATCCCTTTCCATCATTAACGTAAACGTCACCGAATTGTGGTCACTGTCCCCAAAGTGCTCTCCTACCTCCAAATCCAACACCTGGCCTGGTTCATTACCCAAAACCAAATCCAACGTGGCCTCGCCTCTTGTTGGCCTGTCAACATATTGTTTCAGGAAACCCTCCTGCACACACTGTACAAAAAACGACCCATCTATTGTACTCGAACTATATCTATTCCAGTCAATATTTGGAAAGTTAAAGTCTCCCATAATAACTACCCTGTTACTTTCGCTCATATCCAGAATCATCTTCGCCATCCTTTCCTCTACATCCCTAGAACTATTAGGAAGCCGATAAAAAACTCCCAACAGGGTGACCTCTCCTTTCCTGTTTCTAACTTCAGCCCATACTACCTCGGAAGAAGAGTCCCCATCGAGCATCCTCTCCACCACCGTAATACTGCTCTTGACTAGCAGCGCCACACCTCCCCCTCTTTTGCCTCCTTCTCTGAGCTTACTAAAACATCTAAACCCCGGAACCTGCAACATCCATTCCTGTCCCTGCTCTATCCATGTCTCCGAAATGGCCACAACATCGAAGTCCCAGGTACCAACCCACGCTGCCAGTTCCCCTACCTTGTTTCGTATACTCCTGGCATTGAAGTAGACACACTTCAAACCACCTACCTGAACACTGGCCCCCTCCTGCGACGTCAAATCTGTGCTCCTGACCTCTATACTCTCATTCTCCCTTACCCTAAAACTACAATCCAGGTTCCCATGCCCCTGCTGCATTAGTTTAAACCCCCCCCCCCCCCCAAAGAGCACTAACAAATCTCCCCCCCCAGGATATTTGTGCCCCTCAGGTTCAGATGTAGACCTGTCTGTAGAGGTCCCACCTTCCCCAGAAAGAGCCCCAGTTATCCAAAATTCTGAATCCCTCCCGCCTGCACCATCCCTGTAGCCACGTGTTTAAATGCTCTCTCTCCCTATTCCTCATCTCACTATCATGTGGCACGGGCAACAACCCAGAGATAACAACTCTGTTTGTTCTAGTTCTGAGCTTCCATCCTAGCTCCCTGAAAGCCTGCCTGACATCCTTGTCCCCTTTCCTACCTATGTCGTTGGTGCCAATGTGGACCACGACTTGGGGCTGCTCCCCCTCCCCCCTAAGGACCCGGAAAACACGATCCGAGACATTAGAGAGAAGAAGGTTAAGAGGAGACTTAATAGAGGCATACAAAATGATCAGGGGGTTAGATAGGGTGGACAGTGAGAGCCTTCTCCCGCGGATGGATATGGCTGGCACGAGGGGACATAACTTTAAACTGAGAGGTAATAGATATAGGACAGAGGTCAGAGGTAGGTTCTTTACGCAAAGAGTAGTGAGGCCGTGGAATGCCCTGCCTGCTACAGTAGTGAACTCGCCAACATTGAGGGCATTTAAAAGTGTATTGGATAAACATATGGATGATAATGGCATAGTGTAGGTTAGATGGCTTTTGTTTCGGTACAACATCGTGGGCCGAAGGGCCTGTACTGCGCTGTATCGTTCTATGTTCTATATGTTCTATGTTTTCCGATTCATAATGAGGATGCTGCTGTTCCTCCACGTCCGCCCGGCCATGACGAGCTGCTTCAGTTTTACCTGCGGCGGCTTCTGCTCCCCCCAACGCCCCCCCCCCCCTCCCCGTGTTAGCACTTGAACCCGCTCCTCTGTCCAGCCACTGCCCTGGGGGGTAAATAGCCGCGTCCCAGATTAAAAGATTGAGGCATAAACATAAACGCACAGCTGCCTGTGCGCATGTGAGAAAGGTCTCTCTCCCAGACGGCAGACCGCAGACCATCGAATCATCGACACCCTCAACCCTGCCAATGCATGAACGATAACCCAAGGTGGCTACCTAATTTCTCACCTGGAAATAAAAGATGGCTACTAACCCCCTACGCTGGAAAGACTACATGGGCGTTAACCATCTCCCCTGGAAACGTAAGAGGGCCGTCAACCTGCAATGCAGGATGACCAATCAGTGAGGCTGGCTGGTAACAGAAGTTTGAGTGGCCAATGGGAGGTAACAGATGACGTGTCTGGGGGTTTCTCTCTCAGCATTTAATCAATTGCATAATTGGCGTAAAGGGAAATTTCAGCACACTCGTCAACTGCTGTCTGAACTGAGTCTGTGTCACGGCATAAATCGCAGTGTTTGTGCAGCAGCTCAGAAGCTGCAACATGAAACCGAATTCTGAAACATATAGAGCTAATGAGACAGATGTAGCGTTCAGATATAACATCCGGTTCCACATAGAATAAACCATTAACATTAACCATAAGAGGATAAAATTGGTTGAGATAATGAATAGCAAAATGATGGATTTCCTCCGACTCTCCATTTCTGGGTCTCTGGGACTCTCCCCACTGCTGTGAGCCCGGAGTCTCTTGCGGGCCCTGCTGCTCACTGCAATGTGTCTGACGGTGAAACAATTGAGCAGCAGAATCAGGACAAATGGTACACACGGGGTTAGAATAATGTGGAGAAGCTCGATTGATGACCACACCAGCGAGAACTGAACATTGATTGCGACATCACAAAACCAGGGGTCGTTCCACAGCGAATACCGACCTGTGAACATAAAATACCAGAAGATGTTCTTCAAACAGCTCAGCACAGTCACTGTTCCCAGAACCACAGCCGCCGTTTTCTGGCTGCAATAATTACTTTTCAGCGTTGAGCAACAAATGGCCACACATCGATCAAAGGTGAAAGTGACGGTGAACCAGACAGAACAGTCAGTGGCCGCATAAAGGAGCACGGCGTGGATATTACACACGGGGATGGACCGCAGGAAATTAAAGTCTTCCTTATAAACAATGGGGATGTGCCTCAATATCAGGTCGAGAATAACGACCAGTAGATCCCCCACTGCCATGGCCAACAGGTAACAAGTCACACATTTGGACAGCCCACAGTTGTTTCTCTTCAGGATCACAATTGTGATGAGGTTCACTGTGAGGAAGGGAAATTAACAATTAAATTATGGACCAGGACGGGGAAGGCTTTGCAGGTTAGATTGAGGTGATGATGACATAGACAAACAAATTTACCCAGACACACACAGATAGAAAAAAATACACCCACCCAAAGAAACAGAGAAACACACATACACGCACACAGAGACAACATAAACACCCTCACAGACACGTAAAAAAAGTATTCAAACTATGACTCAGAGATGCAACTACATGCGCGCACAGCACAGACAAAATACACGCAAACCAGACACAGAAAGATAAATATACACACTCACCGGTACATGGACACACATATACACACTCAGGCACATACCTCAAACACACCCACATCCAAGCATACACCCACACTGCCAGGCACAGGCACACACACACACGAACACTCACACTTAACCACTCTCGCACTGACATACCCGCACACACAAACTCTCACAACCAAACACCAACATTCACAGCCCAAAACCCACAGACAAGCCCAAACACGCCCCCACACACAGACTCACACACAGACCCCCAACAAACCCACATACGCAGCCACACACACATACACTCGTGGACACACACATGCTCCCACAGGCACTCACACAAAGACGCTGTCACACACACACCCACTAACCCACCCACTCAAACATACACTTACGCACATGCACAGACGCACACACACCTACACACACCCAGACAGTCAGCATCCCCACACACACTCACTGACACACTAAGATCCACAGACACAGGCCAACACCCAAACATCCACCCACATTCCCACAGTCAGAAACACACCCACACAGACACACATTTCCACAGACTCACACACAAGCACTCAGTCGCCCACACAAGCAAACATGCACCCAGCCCCACCATACACCCAACGACACATACGCGTGCCCACATACACACTACAAACACACAGCAACAAACATACATAAACACAGAGACACCCACCCGCACACACCCACACATGCATGCACACACCCACACACACACACGCCCATGCACCAACACACTCATACAGGTTAACACACACACGCACATATAAAACCACACACTCGCCCACAAACAAACACAGACTCGCCTCACCCACACCTGCACACCCAAACATGCACATTCACAAACACTTATATTCACACACACACACTTACCCACACACACTCACTTACTCATACATACACACGCCCATGCACCAACACATCCATTCAGACTAACACAGGCGCACGCGCACATGAAACCACACATACGCCCCACAGACGCACCCAATCTCGCCCACAAACACACATAGATCCCCAGTCACCCAGACCCACACACCGAAAGGCTCCTGACACACATTCACAAACAGACACACTCACCCACTCACTCACCCACAGACACAAAGTCCTACACAGACGCACACACACCCATTCACATACCCATTAAAACACGCACTCACAAACAGCCACGCCTCCAGGCACATACACATACCCACACATTCACCAACACTACTTCACACGCCCACACAGACAGAAGCACATGGCGACCCAAACGCTCACCTACTCACACTCTACCATAGACACATTGAAAGGCACCCACACATATATACTCTTAGCTACAGACACACACAAACACACCCACACAGACAACACGCACAACCCCCACGCACAGATACTGACACACACAGCCACTCTCCCACACATACGAACTCAGTCAAACACACATAGCCACATACAAATCCTGATAGACCCACACATTCACCCACACACACTTACATTCACAGTCTTCCACAACAAACAATCATACTCACACACACACACCTAGATTGTCACCACACGTACATTCACACGCACACTCAAAATACACACACACATATATACTCACAGCCACAATCACAGACCAAGAAACAGAAATCACAGACCCACATGCACACTTACACAGACAACCAAGCACACACTCAACCACACCTGCTTACACATAATCACAGTCCCCCCACACACACGCATCAACAAACATGCACACGTATACACACGCCAACACACTCGTCCACATACCCACATCTAAACATGCACAACTACACGTTCACTCAAACACCTGCACACACACACACACACACACACAAGCAAACACATATATACCGGCCTAGATACACAGATGCACTAACACGCACAACCACACCCCTCCCACACACAGCTACACACTCACGCACTAGCACTCACTTCCCAAATATAAATAAACACACGCCCAGCCACCCATACATGCCCACCGATACCCCCCGCCTAGGATGAACGGAAAGGCGGTCTGCCGTTCCCCCCAGTGAAAGCCAGCAGACTACGCCCAGCTGAGCTGCACTCACTGGGGAAGCACTGTGTAGGAGCACTCGGCAATTTAGAGAATTCACAAGAAAGGAACGATGGGAATACACGTGTGGCCGGAGGAGAGGGTTAACAAAGAACACAGAACAATACAGTACAGGAACAGGCTATTCGGCCCTCCAAGCCTGTGCTGGTCATGACACCAACTTTGGCCAAAAACCTCAGCACTTCCTTGAGCCGTATCCCTCTATACCCATCCTATCTACATATTCGTCGAGGTGCCCTTTGAACGCCTTTAATGTGTCTGCATCCTCAACATCCTCTGTGAGGGCGTTGAGGCACCACCCTCTGTGTAAAAACCCCTTCCTCTCGCATCTACTCTAAACTTTGCCCCACGGACCTGAGATCTATGCCCCCTGATGACTGCTCCCTTCACCCTGCAAAAGTGTGCCTGCCCATCCACTCTATCCATGTTCCTCAGAATCTTGCAGGCCCCTATCAAATCACCCTCAACCTCCGTCGTACTCATGAAAATAGTCAGAGTCTATTCAGCCTCACCACATAGCCACATCCTCCAGACCAGGCAACATCCTGGTAACCCTGCCCTGCACCCTCACCAAAGGCCCCACATCCATTGCTCGTGTGGCGACCAGAATTGTGCGCAATATTATAAGTGCAGCCTCACTAGGTTTCCAGTCAACAGTAACATGACTTGTCCGTTTTTATCCTCGATGAGCCGTCCAATCAAGCTCAGCATTCCATATGATTTCTTGAATACATTGTCCAGTTGTGTTGCCACTTTCAAAGGACCTGTACGCCTAGATAGCTCTGATTTTCTATATACCTAATAGTTTTGCCGTTTAATCAATATTTCACCTCGATCTACGAAAATGCATTCCCTAATATTTGTCCAGGTTAAACTCCATTTGCTATTTCTGTGACCAACCTGTCTGTGTCCTGTGGTATCCTTTGACAATCCTCACACTCTATGCCTGGGTGTCATCCGCGAATTTACTAATTTGACCAACTACACCTTCCTCCAAATCGGTTATGTATACTACAAACAACAGAGGCCCCAGCACAGATCTCTATGGGACACCACTAGTCACAACCTTCTTTTCAGAAAAAAACACCGTTCCACTGCAACTCTGCCTTCTGTGACCGAGCCAGTTCTGTATCCATCTTAGCATCTCACCTGTAATCCCATTGGGCCTCACCGTTTGTACCAGACTGCCATGAGACACCTTGTCAAAGGCTTTACTGAAGTCCATGTATACAAGATCCACTGTCCTCCACTCATCAATCACCTTTGTCACCTCATCAAAAAACTCGATCAAGTTAGTGAGACACGACCTCCCCTTCTCAAAACCATGCTGTCTGTCGCTGACGAGTCCATTTCTTTCCAAATGTGTATAAATTATGTCCTTGAGAATCACCTCCAATAATTTACCTGCTACCGATCTGAGGCTTACCAGCCTATAGTTTCATGGATTATCCCTGCTACCTTTCTTAAACAGCGGTACGGCATTAGCTATTCTCCAGTCCTCTGGGATCTCAATGAGGATACAACGATGTCAGTCAGGGCCCCAACAATTCCCTCCCTTGCTTCCCTCAGTAATCCGGTGAGAATCTCATCCGGCCTAGTAGACGTATCTAACTTAATGCTTTTTTAAAATACCCAATATCTCCTCCTTTTCGATGTCAATGTGACCGAGACTGACGACACACCCTACCTAAGAATCATCATCCACAAAGTCCCTTTCTGTGGCGAACACAGAAGCAAAGTATTCAGTTAGTATCTCGGCCATTTCCTCTGGCTCAACACAGAAATTCCCCCCACTCTCCTTAATTGGTCCAATCGTTTCCCTGGCCATCCACTTTCTTTTTACATACGAATTAACATTTTGGGGATTCAAGTGAGTCCTATTTGCCAAGGAATTTTCATGACCCCCCCCCCCCCCCGCCGCCCCCCGCCCCGAGCCCTCCTAATTTCCCGTGTGTGTACCTTCCTGCTTTCGTTATACTCCTTAAGGCTATTGTCTGTCACCACCCTTCTAGATCGTACAATAGGCTATTTTGTTCCTTAATGGCGTTAATCACAATACCACTCGTCATCCAAGGCTCCCTAAAATTCCCATACTTATCCCTCGTTCTCTCAGGAAAGTGACATTCCCGAATCCAATCAACTGTCCCTTGAAAACTCCTCCATGTCCCATGTAGAATTGCCCTCCAACAGCCGCACCCCATCCAAATTCTTCAATTCCTGTCTGATGTTATCGCAATTTGCCTTTCCCCAATTAAGCACCTTAACCCGAGTGGTACCCGCATCCCTGTCCAAATGTACCCTAAAACGTACGGAATTGTGGTTAATACTCCTAAAATGTTCCCCTACTGAAAGCTCAGCCACCTGTCCAGGCTCATTCCCCAATACCAGGTCCAGTATTGCCCCTTCCCGAGTTGGACTATCTGCATCAGAAGCCTTCCTGGGTACACATTACAGACTCTGCCCATCCAAACCTCCAGCACTCATTGAGTCCCAGTCAATGTCGGGGAAGCTCAATTCCACCACGACAACAACCCTGTTATTTTAGCATGTATGCAAAATTTATCTACCTATATAGACCTCTATCTCTCGCTGGCAGTTTGCGGGCCTGTAATAAACTCTCAACAATGTTACCCCCTTACTCTTCCTAAATTCTACCCAGATTACCTGATTGTATACACCCTCTGAGGTGTATTCCCGCAGTAGGGCGATATTATTCTCTTTAACAAGTAATGCTCCTTGCCCGCCGCTTTTAAATCCTCCTCTATCTGTCCTGAAACATTTATATCTACCAACGTTCAGCTGCCAATCTTGCCCATCCTTCAACCACCTGGTTCTGTTGGCTGGTAAAAAGAGAATGAAAACATTTGGTTGCTGTTTTTTATTACAGAATGGTGGGCAAGAGAACGCTGTGATGGGGTGGTCTCGTGCAGTTGTAACAGTGGAGATTGGGGTATCCATGGTGGAAAAGGGAAGTTGTTCAATGGGAACAGAGTCGCTCAGGGTGGAATACATTCCGGAAAATACATTTCTGTCTCCTACTCTTCCTTACGTTTCTTCCACTTCTGTCTTGGCCTCTGTATGTCTGGTTGGAATATCAGCCCAGGTAGTGTCCTGGACCCATCCATCTTCAGTAGCTGCATCAATTCCCATCCCTCTAAAATAATGTATATGATGGCGTCAGGCTGATGGTTGATTTATTTGCGAGAACAGGCCCCAGATTTTAATAATTAGGACTTAGCAGGATCGACACTGCTGAATTTGCCGTTGTTATCTCTCGTTCCAATATCGATGTCGGGTGGTCCTTCCAGTGTTATTTATGTACATACTTAGAGAACTTTGATACAACTCAGTAACATTCTCGGCTATTTCAGAGGGAAGTTAAGATTCAACCACATTGCAGTGATTCAGGAGTTGCATGAGGGCCAGTCCAGGTAAGGACTGCAGATTTCCTTTCCGAAAGGGCATTAGTGAACCTGATATGCTCTCACAACAATCTACAATGGGTACAAAGTTATCATTAGACTTTTAATTCCGTACTTTGTGTCATATTAAATTTAAATTTCAACAATTTCCCTGGTCGAATTGGAACCTGTGCCTATTCGAGAATTGTCCCTTTATCACTGAATGACCAGTTCAGCGACAATACCGCTGCGTTCTTGCAGAATTGGGGTCGGTAGCGAAGAGCCGTCCTCTATCTCTCTCTTTACAGAACTTCCCCTCCCTGCAGCATCTGCTCCATTTGTTGGGCCTGTGACTGATCCAGATACACAGTAACTACAGTCCCCATTCCTCGTCCAAGAGTTGGGTCACCAAATGCTCTGTCCTCCCTGAATGTATGCAGCATCTCAGCACAACCTCCAGAAACCCATGCACAACATCTCCATTCACAAGTAACAGAAGGAAGTTACAAGCGACTCAGGTACAAATTATATCCCTGGATCATGGACACGAGAGGATGCTCCTCGTGTTGCTGAACGCATGTTCAGCTGAGAGTGTCTAACACAGAAATTCAGTGAACAGCCACAGCCTAAATTTCAAAAACATGTGTCAGAGCTTCTGAAATCCTCGGTTCAACATACAGCCCGACACGGGAGACGCCAGAAACTGAACACAAAGGATTTCATGTTTTATGAACCCTGTCACACCAGCACCAGTGACTCTACGGAGACAAATTCAAAACCAGGGATAGATACGGAGGGACATTAATTCACTTTCAACTGGAATTTCTACACTCAATTAGCGGGGATAGGCTGTGGAGGTATGAGAAAATGGTCTGTTATAAATTAGGGGGGGGGGGGAGGGGAGCGGGGCTTTGAAAGACAAGAAAGGGAATATTAAAATTCAGAAACTACTGGGCTGATTGAAACAACTAACTGCTGTTACATTCAGAAGCTACCTCATATTCCCTGCCGAAGCTCGATACACCTCGACACGTTGTCCGTCCAGCTTCGGGAGATGGACAGGCCACTCTGGAAGTGACAAGCCGTGTGACTGCACCCTTTATGAATCGACATTTCACAGCACAGGGACAAGTATCAGCGAAAACTGGTATTAGGGAGAGATATGGCGTGGGGAAGGCAACGCGAAGATTGGGGTGGCGAGGTGGGGTGGGTTCCCCAGCGTGTTTTCGGCGCTGTTTAAACATGAAAAGGCAGAACCATTTGGGTAAATGGACGCAGAATGGGAGAATAAGACGGTGAAAGCCATGCAGGGATTTGGGCAGATTAGTGAGCAAATTATCGCTTTGTCAGAGCGAATGGTGAGAGAGTCCAGTGAGCACAAGGAAGATGGTTCAAGTGGATTTGCTGAGATGATTGCATATGGAGAGCAAATTCTGCGATGAGATTTGATACTGGAATAGTCGAGTCTGAAAACCACATTGACAACTGGGTGAGCCAGAGGACGATATTCTGAAGGTGACAGCAGGTATTAATGATGATGGAGTGCATGTGGGTTCAAAAATCAGCTCCAGGATAAAGGGGACGAGAGGGGATAATGATCCTGGTCCATCCTTAGGTACAGGAAGGCAGTCATTGGATACGGAACAAAGTTTGTGAGATGAATTCAAGGCATTGTCCATGTTTCCATTACTTATATTCAAAAGGACAGAAATTCAATGGAAAGTGGATTGTGAATATAAATGCTGCATTTTCTACTCAGCAGCAATTCCACTAGGAGACAGAGTGAAGTTTAAAAAAAAACACTAAAGGGTTAGCACGTTTCGTAGATTTAATAAATTGATTCAGAGGTTCAACTAAAACATTAGAAAAGCAAGGCAGAGTAAACAGCAAGAACAGTAATGCAGTTAAACAGGATTTGTAGAATTATAGTCTGGATGGAGAGACTTACCAGGGACACCAATAATAGCCAGGATCGGATAATATACCTTTTGAGTAATCAGAAGTACTTCTCGAATCGTGAATGTGAATGGCATCAGTATTTGGGAAATAGTCGTCATACTCCACAATACATTCCTGTCCGTTGTTGAAACGTTCCAATTGATTGTTCCCAGATTCTGATCGACTTCTGTAACGTTCTGATTGGTCTTTCTTAAATTCTGACACATTGTTGTAACATTCCACTCGGTTGCTCTCAGATTCTGCGCTCCCTCTCCGTCTATCTGGAGCCACTGATCTCTGTTCGTGTTCGAGTTCACACTCAAGCTGACAGTTTGGGATAACACATTGAATATAATCCCTTATTAATAGAAGATGGAAACCCTCTAGTGATACGATAACGATCGATGGAGACTGACGTTAATGACGGTTACTAAACAAACAGTTTCTGTTAACTCCTTTTAATCCAACATGTTTTATTTCATAACAGAGGAGAATATTGATCTATATGGATTGGCGTTATGCGTCAGTGAGGGATGGAAAAGTGATAATGGTTGAGGGACTGAATAATCTTTCAATTTTCCTTGGAAATCTGAGTGCTCCTTTTGTTAATATGGTGTTAGAGCAGGTTATATTTATTTCAGAATGATAGATACTGCTTAAATGTCGGATTATGTGAAACGTTACATTTGTTGAATAACTGTTATGTACAGCAAAAACTTAGCAAGAGGCTTCACATTGAACAATCTCTCATTATGATTTACAGTACAACCTTTATAGACGTTTCACATAGAATTATCAAGGTTATGTTCATCACATCTTTGCAGGAAGCTTCACGTTGGACAGTATAATTCGATCAGGGTTATATACAATTCAACGTTAGCAAGTGTCTTCCATAAGAATATAAGATATAGGAGCTCAGTTCGGAAATTCGGCCCAAAACGTCGACTACGCCAGTCAGTCGTGTCTGATATGTTCCTCATCGTAATTCTATTGCCTTCTCCCCCAAACCAATGATGCCATAACTAATTAAGAAAACTCTTATTAACCAAGAACACAAGGTTTGTTCTTGAGATGCAGTTACGTACAGGGCTGCTGACCATGAGCTAGAAGGTGGAAATAGACAGTATATTACTTTCATGGAACATTAGCACTTTAGAACTAGTAGCAGGACTGGGACATTTAGCCTCTTGAACGTGCTTCACCGTTAAATCTGTCTCATTCCTCCCTACATTTACTCACTGTCCCGGCAACCAGCACACTGGGTTCGCGAATCCGCAGATTCACAACCCGTTGTGAGAAGGAGTTTTTCCTTGTCTCTGTTTTAAATTTGCAACCACTTACACCGAAACTATGACCTCTCGTTCTATAATGCTCCACAAGAGGAAACATCCACCTCACGTCTACTTCATCCACATATTTTATCGTCGTAAATACCTCATTTTCATCTCTCCTCATTCTTCTAACTTCTCGAGAGAATTGTCCGAAACTGCTCAATCTCTTCGTATGACAAACTCCTGATCCCTGCAATCGATATAGTGAAACTCCATGAACTGCCCCCAAGTCACTTCATCGTTCCTCAAATTCGGTGACCAAAACTTTGTGTAATAATCCAAATACTGTCTCACAAATACCCTGTTCAGTTGCAACAACATTTACTTACCCTTATACTCTCGTCATCAATAAATGCCAACGTTCCCTTTACTTTCTTTATTATCTGCTGGACATGCATGATAGTTTTCAGCGACTCATGCACGAGGATAGTCACATCCTCTGCACCAGAACACTCCGCACTCTCTCCTCATCTGGATGTATTTCGATTTTTCCGACCAAATGTATGACCTCACGGTTTTCCACATTTAAATCGATCTGCCAGATTTTGGCCCATTCACCTAACCGATCGATATCCACTTGTAAATTTCTTATTTCATCATTGCAGCTTACTGCCCCACTATTTTACTGTCATCTAACAATTGGAAGGACCTTCACATAGAATTATCAGTGTTATGTTCAGTCGATCCTCAGCAAGCCGCTTCACATAGAATTATCTCTTCGTCTTATGTACAGCACAATAATATCAAGGGTGTTCACTTATAACTATCTCTAACTGTTATGTTCAGTACGACCTCAGCAAGAGGCTTCACATAAAACCAACTCTTAGCGTTGTGTATTAAACAAAATTCTTAAGGGTCTTCACATAAAACTATCTCTCAGTGTTATGTACAGCATCATTTTAGCAAGGGGTTTCACATAGAAGTATTTCTACCTGCTATGTACAGCAACATGTTAGCAAGAGGTTTCATATGGAACTATGTTTCAGTGTAATATACAGCACGACCTTCGTTAAAAGCTTCATTTAATACTCTCTCCCAGTGTAATGTACAACACAACCTTAGCAATAAGCTTCTAAATTAACTGGTCTCAGTTTTCTGTACGGCACAAACTTAGCAAGAGGCATCACATAGAATTGTCTCTCTGTGTGCTGTATGGTATGACCTTAAGAAGAGACTTCATATAGAACTATCTCTCAGTGTTGCTTACAGTACAGATTAGCAAGCGGCTTCACAGAGAACACTCTCTCAGTGCAATGCGCAGTACAGATTAACAAGAAGCTTCACATAGAACTATCTCTCAGTTTTATATACAGTACAGATTAGCAAGAGGTTTCACAGAGAACTATCTCTCAGTGTTCTGTCGATACAAACTTAACAAAATACTTCACAAAGTACTATCTCTCAGTGTTGTGTACAGTATGGATTAGCATGAAGCTTCACATATAATTAGCACTCAGTGTTACATACAGTTCGACCTCAGCAAGACACTCCGCACAGAACTATCTCTCATTGTTATGTACTGCACCATATTAGTAATACATTTACACATAACTATATCTTAATATGATGTACAGCACAATCTTCTACAACTCTCTGAGTGAGTGTGCGGTTCACAGGGCCTGGAGTCCCTCCAAAAGTTAAGTAACCAATAATTCATAAATCATTCATGAGATTGTTGGTGAATTACAGTCACCAGACGTGTAAGTGAAACACAACACTGTATTACAAAAAATAGATATAAAACATGCAATAATCACAATAAGATAACTGATCTACTACTCTCACCTCCTACCGCCCCGCCCCTCCCCCTCTACGTTCACACAAGACATGCACATGCAGAGGGCTGGGAAAGAGAAAAACAGATGATGATTAATGTGTGATGAAAAACAAGTTTCCTCCGTTGAATGTCGAAGTTGTTTTTCCAATTCACTGTCTTTCTAAGGCGCGCTGTCCTGAATGTATTAGTTGGATGGTCACCAAAGGTCTTCTGGCTGGAGCCTCCAGGCATATCTCTCAGGCTGTGGGTTCCGCCTTGTAGTCACGTTACCTAATACAACAGTTCTCCACATAATTTATCATGAAGGATTTTCTTTGACCCTCCAAATTTGCCGCGCTCCCACATTTGCCCACCCCAAATTCCACACCCTCAAAAAAAATGTTAGCCCACCCTCAGGATATTTGCAACCTCCCCCCCCCACCCCCCGCACCGAGCCTGTGTTCCCTCCTCCTCCCAAACTCCATCTCCGAAACTGTAATAAGTCATCCAACGCTGGGTGTGAAAATGTCCCTGATCTATAAGCCCACTCACTCCCATCAGAGACACTGAGACTCCTGCACCTCCACAAACAGACCCCATGTCTTGAGTGACTATCCCACAAGTCTATTCTGAGGGGAACGGGGGGGGGGGGGGGGGTTAATAATACATGACAATGACGTAGTCACATTTATTATGTTTCTCTCAGTTTCTAGCTCATTTCTGATTACCCGCTGAGTTAAGATTCTCTTTGCGTCCTCCAAGCTTTAAATCAACTGAGAAAGAGAATTTGATTACAGCCAATCATTTTTGAAATAAAAAGGCACAGCAGGATCCCGGTGCTTCTCCACCTTTGATAGTCACAATCTCAGTTATGTAAAACCCATTTTATGAACACTTCTGGAGAATGGAACAGTTTCATTAAAAAAAACATTAAAGCACCCTGGGAATGGGGGGATGGATGGTGGGAGGGAGGGTTAGGTACATCAGAGGATGGTCAGCGAATAAAGACTGGAGACACACTCCCAAGGCATGTGTCTCCCTCGTATGTTTAATCTGCCACCTCCGAACCTCTCCCAGTCACTGCCCAACTCACCCACTTTATATGCTCACTCCAGTATTAGTGGTTAACCTCACCTTCTATTCACTGTCCAGCTCAACCACTCTACCTTTTCACTCCTGAATTGTTGTGTGGTCTTTAATATTAATCACCAACCTTACACTTCCTAGGCATTCCCACGCACTCTATGCCTCTTCCCACCCCTCACCGCACCCCCACAAACCCCTCCTAAGCTCTGCTATCTTTTCCCTCTTCCCTCGTACAATTAATACACCCACCCATTTCTCTTAATCGGGGAGAAAGGTAGGGACTCAGAGGGAGAGACGAGACCATTTTACTATCAAATATTCAGACAAGTGAAAGAAAATGTCTCCCAGGCCACCCACTCCTGAATTGCTACTGTTTCTTCGCTCAATATAAAAAATAAAACTTCCCCTTCTGTCTGTGATCGTTCAATAGATTAGGCAAAAGAGGATTATTTTAGAAGTCAACTTAGTCACCTCGACTGTACTGTAGGTAGCCAAAGAACTCCTCCAGTGACAAACAAGAGGAAGGTCATCGTCAAATAGAGGCGGCAGAAGTGTATTCTGGCCGAAGTCAACTCAGCCACCTCGACTGCACTGTAGTAGCCGAGGAGGGTGTCGAGGAGTGGTGAAGCCCGAAACACTACAGTAGTGTTTCCCTTCTCCTCTAACAAAAAGAAAAGGCTCTGTGAGAAGGACAAGCAAGATTCATTCTGCGAGAAGTCAACTGAGTCACCTCGCCCAGTAGGTGATTGGCTGGTGGTTGGAAAGATGTTTTCCCTTTCAATTTTCTCTTTCTCTCTTGGCATTGTAGTTTTTGTTGTTCTAAGTTAACTTAAGTGTTAAGACATGGCAGGAGATCACACGCCCTTGTCATGCTCCTCTTGTGCGATGTGGGAGTTTAGAGAAGTGGCCACGGTCCCTTGCTCCTTCACGTGCAAGAGGTGTGTCTTGCTGCTGCTCCTGTCAGACCGCTTCACGGCTCTGGAGCTGCGGATGGACTCGAGTTGGAATATCCACGATGCTGTGTAAGTCGTGGACAGCGCTTTTAATGAGCTGGTCACACGGACAATAAAGCGTACTGAGGGAGATAGGAAATTAATCAGCACCAGGCAGAGGAAGAGTAGGAAGGCAGTGCAGGAGTGCCCTGCTGTCATCTCTCTCCAAAACAGGTGCAGCGTCTTGTATACTTTTGGGGGAAATGGCTGACCAAGGGAAGGCAGCAGTAGCGAGGTTCATGGCATGTTGGCTGGCCCTCTCCGCAGGAGGGCAGGGAAACGCATGGTAGAAATACAGCAATAGGAATTCGGTTCAAATGGGAGTAGACAGATGTTTCTGCGGACGCAAACGAGTCTCCAGGAAGGGTGCTGGATGTCTCAGATTGGCTGCAGGACATCCTAAAGGCGGGGTTGAACAGCCAGCTGGTGGTGCATATAGGCACCACCGATGTAGGTAAACAACGGGATGAGGTTCTACATGCTGAGTTTAGGGAGTTAGAAGATAAACTACAAAGTATGACCTCAAAGGTAGTAATCTCGGGATTGCCATCGGTGTCACGTGACAATCAGAGTAGGAATGACTGGATCGACTGGATGAATATGTAGCCTGAGACGTGGTGCAAGAGGGAGGGATTGCGATTTTTGAGACATTGGGACCGGTTCTTGGAGAGGTGGGACCATTACAAATCGGACGGTCTGCACCTGGGCAGGGCTGGAACCAATGGGGGGTTGTTTGCTAGCGGTGTTGGGAAAGGTTTAAAATAATGTTGCCAGGGGATGGAACCGATATAGGTAGTCGGGGTAGTAAAGAGGGGAGAAAAACAAAATCTAGTAAGGAGAAAAGTGGAAGACAGAGGAACAGATTGAACTTTCTAGTATGGCAGCGGGTGGGTACCAGAGCAGGAGGTCAGCGAGAAAAACAACTAAGGGAGAGCTACAGACCAACGCAAGTAAGATTAAAAGGATGAGTAGGCCGGAAGTGGATGGACAACGCAATGGGGTTGGTGGGCTAAAGTGCATCAGTTTCAATGCGAGGAGTATTTCAGGGAACACAGGTGAACTTCGATTAGTACGTGAAATAATGATGTTGTTGCTATTACAAAAACTTGGTACAAAGAGGGACAGGATTGGCAACTGAAAATTCTAGGATTTCAGGCAGGATGGGGGGATATGCAAATTGGGTGGGTAAGTTGCATTATTGGTAAGGAGAATTCCACTGTTGTGATGAGGGAGGACACTTTGGAGGGTTAAGGTAGCGAGGCTATATGTGTAGAGCTCAGGAATGGGAAGCGCGTTGTCACAATGTTTGGGGTTTACTACATGCATCATAACAGCCAGAGGGACATAGAGGAGCAGATATGGAGAGACATCTTGGAAACAATCGGGTTGTTGTTGTGGGTGATTTTAACTTATCCGATATTGACTGGGACACACTTGCTGCTAGAGGCATGGATGGAGCAGAATTTTTCAGGGGAGTTGGGCATATTAAAAAGCATTCATGTATTTAAGTCCCCAGGGCCTGATGGGATCCACCCCGGAATACTGAGCGAGGCAAGGGAGAAAATTGCTGGGGACTTGACAGTAATCTTTGTATCCTCATTGGTTACAGGTGAAGTGGCAGAGGACTGGAAAGTGACCAACATTGTTCCATTGTTTAGGAAGAGCAGAAGGGATAATCCAGGAAATTATAAACCGGTGAGTGTTATGTCAGTGAGAGGGAAACTATTGGAAAAGATTCGTAGAGGCAGGGTTAACTTATATTTGGAAACAAATATACGTTTTAGTGGAGAACAGCATGGTTTTGTGAATCGGAGGTCGTGCGTCAATAATTTGACCGCGTTTTTCGAGAAAGTGACAAAGATGGTAGATGAATGAAATGCAGGTGTTTTTGCATCCATCGACTTCAGGAATGCCTTTGACAAGGTACCTAATGGTAGACTGGAACAAAAGGTGACGTGACATGGCATCAGAAGAGAGCTGTCAAGTGGGACACAGAGCTGGCTTGGATACTTTTGTGAGGGCCACGAAGAATCCAGCACGAGTTTTAAGGATACAAAGTAATAACATTTATTTACAATAACATATATATATATAACAGCAGCAGCAACTTCCCTTGCTGCACACTCCTTCCTGCTGGTTCTTAAACTGGCCAGCTTTATTTATACTAGGAGTTTACTAATGGTTTCTCCGCCCCCCTCATTGGGGAAGCTCATACTCCCACAGGATTGTGGGATTGTCATTAGTCCCCAGCCAATGGTAAGTAGGCAGGTTATAACAGATACCGAATACAGAGAGTAGCAGCAGAACGGTGCTTTTCTGAATGGAAGGCTGTGAGTAATGGCGTTCCACAAGGATCAATTGTGGTGCATTTGTTGTTTGTGGTGTACATCTGAATGATTTGGAAGAAAATGTAGCTTGCCTGATTTGTATGTTCGCAGACGACACAAGAATTGGTGGAGTTGCGGGCAGTGAAGAGGATTGTCCGTGGGAATAGCAAGATATGAACTGGTTGGAGTCTTGGGCGGAAAAATGGCAGGTGGAGTTCAATCTGGGCAAGTGCGAGGTAATGCACTTGGAACGTCCAATGCATGTAGAAATTTCACATTAAATGGTAGAACACTTGCGAGTACTAACAGGCAGAGAGATGTGTGCGTGCATGTCCACCGATCAACGAACATGTGGATAAGGTGGTCAAGAAGGCTTACGGCATGCTGGCCTTTATAGATCGAGGGATTGAATATTAAAATTGGCATGTCATGTTGGAGCTTTAAAGGAACTCAGTTAGTCGTCATTTGGAATTTGTGTACAATTCTGGTCGCCACACTACCAAAAGGAGGTGGATGCTTTGGAGAGGCTACAGAAGCGGTTTACTCGGACGTTGTCAGTGATAAAGGGCATTAGCTGTAAAGAGAGAGTGGATAGGCACTGTGCTCTCACTGGAATGACGGAGGTTGAGAGGCGAACTGATTGAGGTCTCGGGGATTGAGTGGCATCGGCAGAGTGGACAGTCAGAGTTTTTATTCTAGGGTAAGAGAGTCATGTGCGTGGGGACATGGGTTTAAAGGGCGTGGGGAAACGTTTAGAACAGATGTGCGAGGGAAGGTTTTTACACAGATTGTGGTAAATATATGGAACATGCTGCCTGGGAAGGTGGTGGGAGCAGGTACGATAGCGGCATTTAAGGGCATCTAGGCAAATATATGAATAGTATGGGAACGACGGATACGGACTCTGTAAGTCCATACGGCTTTAGCTTCGGCAGGTATCATGTTCGGCACTGACTTGGAGGGCCGAATGGCCTATTCCTGTGCTATATTGTTCTTTGTTCTTAGGTACCTTCCATCGTAAATACTGATGCAATGTACAACTTCAGTTCCTCTGTCATTTCAATGTTCATCATTACCTCTTCTCCAGCATCATTTTCGAATGGTCCAATATCCATTACTAATTCTCTCTTTTCGTTTAAATATCCAAAACTACCACAATCTTAATTTATATTACTAGCTGGCTGACATTTCTGTGCCTACCTATCCCACTATTTAATATAAAGTTGATCCCTACAGATTTTTAGTCGCCCCTTCGGTTATCAACTGCTCAGCTGTCAACTGTCGGTTATCATCTGTCTCCATGTTCTGATCTTGCATTACTTATATTTTTATCATCTGCCGGATTTTACTGTGAGTATGATTCATCACCCGCTCTCGTGGGTGAACCACATCTATCCTGGTTTACTCGGGGTGAGTCCTTGTCTGGTCGATTCCTCTGAAGACTACACACTGGTTATTAGAATCTCATGGACGTTTAACGCGATGCCTCTCATGTTTTAATCACTAGAATAGGCCGATCAAGGTAACATCTGTTTTTATTATTAAATAATCTCTGTCTAACCCAAAATATACCTCCAACTTTTATCTACCTGTGGCATTATTTGTCAAATTGTTCCCTGAAAAAACGTTTTGGAATCAATTCTCCTATCTCCCTTTATCTTTAATCATGTCCATTTTGTCACGAATTAATTCAGGCTGACGACAGGTATTTGAGGGGTTATCCAGATGTTGGACTTGGGAGCGTCTATGCAGTCAGTTTTCCATGTTCAAGTTGGTGCTTCATGGGAAAAGGTGGCAATTAAGGATACACAGAGCATCGCAGCCGTGGTGCAGAACGTCGCACAACATCTTCATCCAATCCACTAGCTGGACGATGAACTTCCGATTCTTTCTCAGTTTCATTCTCCACCTTGCTCCAACTCCGACCTTCCGTTCCATGGTCTTCTGGACTGTTCCAGTCAAGCTCAAAGGAAGCTCGATAATCAGCGTTATTGTTCAGACTCGGCAATCTACAGGCTTCTGGAATCAACACTGAGTTCAACAACTTTATCTCATAACCTCGGTCTCCATCTTGTTGCATGTTTTCGATTTCTGTTTGACTTTTTGGGGTTCTTGTCTTGTTTTGTTGATTTATCTCATCCTATTACATTCGAATCGGTTCCACCTATCAATAACACTTCGTTTAGACACAACTTGTTTCGTTATTAGTTCTATGACCATTCCCTCTGGCGTTGTATTATGAAATACTTTGTTCTCCAATGGTTGCTGGTCCCACCCTTTCACAGAGCTTCTCATTTCTCCACCCTGATCCCTCCTTATTTCCATCAGTTTATTAACTCTGACACTTATATCATTCTTCAGTTCTGATGGAAGGATATCTTAAACTGAAATGTTAACCTGGTGTATCTTCATCGATGCTGCCTGACCTGCTCAACTTCCCAAGTATGTACTGTTCCTGTGTCAGATTTCCAGTCCACACAGGATTAGGTTTTGAATTTAATCTTTATGATTAAACCTGACCCGTGCAGTGGAACAGCTCAGTTCACCCGTCTCCATGTTGTTATCTCTGGGTTGTTGCCCGTGCCACGTGATAGTGAGATGAGGAATAGGGAGAGAGAGCATTTAAACACGTGGCTACAGGGATGGTGCAGGCGGGAGGGATTCAGATTTTTGGATAACTGGGGCTCTTTCTGGGGAAGGTGGGACCTCTACAGACAGGATGGTCTACATCTGAACCTGAGGGGCACAAATATCTTGGGGGGGGGAGATTTGTTAGTGCTCTTTGGGGGTGGTTAAACTAATGCAGCAGGGGCATGGGAACCTGGATTGTAGTTTTAGGGTAAGGGAGAATGAGAGTATAGAGGTCAGGAGCACAGATGTGTCGTCGCAGGAGGGGGCCAGTGTTCAGGTAGGTGGTTTGAAGTGTGTCTACTTCAATGCCAGGAGTATACGAAACAAGGTAGGGGAACTGGCAGCATGGGTTGGTACCTGGGACTTCGATGTTGTGGCCATTTCGGAGACATGGATAGAGCAGGGACAGGAATGGATGTTGCAGGTTCCGGGGTTTAGGTGTTTTAGTAAGCTCAGAGAAGAAGGCAAAAGAGGGGGAGGTGCGGCGCTGCTAGTCAAGAGCAGTATTACGGTGGTGGAGAGGATGCTAGATGGGGACTCTTCTTCCGAGGTAGTATGGGCTGAAGTTAGAAACAGGAAAGGAGAGGTCACCCTGTTGGGAGTTTTTTATAGGCCTCCTAATAGTTCTAGGGATGTAGAGGAAAGGATGGCGAAGATGATTCTGGATATGAGCGAAAGTAACAGGGTAGTTATTATGGGAGACTTTAACTTTCCAAATATTGACTGGAAAAGATATAGTTCCAGTACAATAGATGGGTCGTTTTTTGTACAGTGTGTGCAGGAGGGTTTCCTGAAACAATATGTTGACAGGCCAACAAGAGGCGAGTCCACGTTGGATTTGGTTTTGGGTAATGAACCAGGCCAGGTGTTGGATTTGGAGGTAGGAGAGCACTTTGGGGACAGTGACCACAATTCGGTGACGTTTACGTTAATGATGGAAAGGGATAAGTATACACCGCAGGGCAAGAGTTATAGCTGGGGGAAGAGCAATTATGATGCCATTAGACGTGACTTGGGGGGGACAAGGTGGAGAAGTAGGCTGCAAGTGTTGGGCACACTGGATAAGTGGGGCTTGTTCAAGGATCAGCTACTGCGTGTTCTTGATAAGTATATACCGGTCAGACAGGGAGGAAGGCGTCGAGCGAGGGAACCTTGGTTTACCAAGGAAGTGGAATCTCTTGTTAAGAGGAAGAAGGAGGCCTATGTGAAGATGAAGTGTGAAGTTTCGGTTGGGGCGATGGATAGTTACAAGGTAGCGAGGAAGGATCTAAAGAGAGAGCTAAGACGAGCAAGGAGGGGACATGAGACGTATTTGGCAGGAAGGATCAAGGAAAACCCAAAAGCTTTCTATAGGTATGTCAGGAATAAGAGAATGACTAGGGAAAGAGTAGGACCAGTCAAGGACAGGGATGGGAAATTGTGTGTGGAGTCTGAATAGATAGGCGAGATACTAAATGAATATTTTTCGTCAGTATTCACTCAGGAAAAAGATAATGTTGTGGAGGAGAATGCTGAGCCCCAGGCTAATAGAATAGATGGCATTGAGGTACGTAGGGAAGAGGTGTTGGCAATTCTGGACAGGCTGAAAATAGATAAGTCCCCGGGACCTGATGGGATTTATCCTAGGATTCTCTGGGAGGCCAGGGAAGAGATTGCTGGACCTTTGGCTTTGATTTTTATGTCATCATTGGCTATAGGAATAGTGCCAGAGGACTGGAGGACAGCAAATGTGGTCCCTTTGTTCAAAAAGGGGAGCAGAGACAACCCCGGCAACTATAGACCGGTGAGCCTCACGTCTGTAGTGGGTAAAGTCTTGGAGGGGATTATAAGAGACAAGATTTATAATCATCTAGATAGGAATAATATGATCAGGGATAGTCAGCATGGCTTTCTGAAGGGTAGGTCATGCCTCACAAACCTTATTGAGTTATTTGAGAAGGTGACTAAACAGGTAGCCGAGGGTAGAGCAGTTGATGTGGTGTATATGGATTTCAGCAAAGCGTTTGATAAGGTTCCCCACGGTAGGCTATTGCAAAAAATACGGAGGCTGGGGATTGAGGGTGATTTAGAGATGTGGATCAGAAATTGGCTAGCTGAAAGAAGACAGAGGGTGGTGGTTGATGGGAAATGTTCAGAATGGAGTACAGTCACAAGTGGAGTACCACAAGGATCTGTTCTGGGGCCGTTGCTGTTTGTCGTTTTTATCAATGACCTAGAGGAAGGCGCAGAAGGGTGGGTGAGTAAATTTGCAGACGATACTAAAGTCGGTGGTGTTGTCAATAGTGTGGAAGGATGTAGCAGGTTACAGAGGGATATAGATAAGCTGCAGAGCTGGGCTGAGAGGTGGCAAATGGAGTTTAATGTAGAGAAGTGTGAGGTGATTCACTTTGGAAGGAATAACAGGAATGCGGAATATTTGGCTAATGGTAAAGTTCTTGAAAGTGTGGATGAGCAGAGGGATCTAGGTGTCCATGTACATAGATCCCTGAAAGTTGCCACCCAGGTTGATAGGGTTGTGAAGAAGGCCTATGGAGTGTTGGCCTTTATTGGTAGAGGGATTGAGTTCCGGAGTCGGGAGGTCATGTTGCAGCTGTACAGAACTCTGGTACGGCCGCATTTGGAGTATTGCGTACAGTTCTGGTCACCGCATTATAGGAAGGACGTGGAGGCTTTGGAGCGGGTGCAGAGGAGATTTACCAGGATGTTGCCTGGTATGGAGGGAAAATCTTATGAGGAAAGGCTGATGAACTTGAGGTTGTTTTCGTTGGAGAGAAGAAGGTTAAGAGGAGACTTAATAGAGGCATACAAAATGATCAGGGGGTTGGATAGGGTGGACAGTGAGAGCCTTCTCCCGCGGATGGATATGGCTGGCACGAGGGGACATAACTTTAAACTGAGGGGTAATAGATATAGGACAGAGGTCAGAGGTAGGTTCTTTACGCAAAGAGTAGTGAGGCCGTGGAATGTCCTACCTGCTACAGTAGTGAACTCGCCAACATTGAGGGCATTTAAAAGTTTATTGGATAAGCATATGGATGATAATGGTATAGTGTAGGGTAGATGGCTTTTGTTTCGGTGCAACATCGTGGGCCGAAGGGCCTGTACTGCGCTGTATTGTTCTATGTTCTATGTTCTATGTGGTCTCCAACTCTAGCAACTGTCCAGATGGATTGAGGATTGTTGTGGGATGGATGTGACTGGAATTGGAAAATAATGAGCTGTTTTTTCTGTTCATTCCGCCATGTGCCACCTCACACAAGGCTAGCATGATTTATCCTTCCCTAGATTTCCCATGAATGCAGTGTCTAACTCGGCAATTTCATAGGGAAGGTCACATTCATCCAGAATTCTGTGGATATTCGGTCACATGTAGACCAGAGCAGGAGCGAATCATCACGCCAAGAAGTAAGGATAGAAATATTTCATCGGCACGGGGCTGACTGCAGTTTGTGTTTCAAAGAACAAAGAAAGAAGAACAAATAAAAATTACAGCACAGGAACAGGCCCTTCGGCCCTCCAAGCCTGCGCCGGTCCAGATTCTCTATCTAAAACTGTCGCCTATTTTCTAAGGATCTGTATCCCTCTGCTCCGTGCTCATTCATGTATCTGTCTAGATACATCTTAAATGGCGCTATCGTGCCCACCTCTACCACCTCCTCCGGCAATGCGTTCCAGGCACCCATCACCCTCTGTGGAAAGAACTTTCCACGCATATCTCCCTTAAGCGTTTCCCGTGTCACCTTGAACTCGTGACGCCTAGTAATTGAGTCCCCCACTCTGGGAAAAAGCTTCTTGCTATCCACGCTGTCTATACCTCTCATGATTTTGTAGACCTCAATGAGGTTCCCCCCTCAACCTCCGTCTTGTACTCAATACCCCTTCCGATGAAGGAAAGCATGCTGTATGCCTTCTTGACCACTCTATCGACCTGCGCAGCCATCTTCAGGTACAATGGAACTGAACACCCAGATCTCTCTATACACCAATTTTCCCCAGGGCTTTTTCATTTACCGTATAGTTCGCTCTTGAATCGGATCTTCCATAATGCATCACCTCGCATTTGCCCGGATTGAACTCCATCTGCCATTTCTCCACCCAACTCTCCAATCTATCTATATTCTGCTGTATTCTCTGACAGCCCCCTTCACTATCTGCTACTCCACCAATCTTAGTGTCATCTGCAAACTTGATAATCAGACCACCTATACCTTCCTCCAGATCGTTTATGTATATCAGAAACAACAGTGGTCCCAGCACGGATCCCTGGGGAACACCACTGGTTTCTCCATTTTGAGAAACTCCCTTCCACTATTACTCTCTGTCTCCTGTTGCCCAGCCAGTTCTTTATCCATCTAGCTAGTACACCCTGGAACCCATGAGACTTCACTTTCTCCATTAGCCTACCATGGGGAACATGATCATATGCCTTACTGACATGTATATGATATCTACAGCCCTTCCCTCATCAATCAACTTTGTCACTTCCTCAAATAATTCTATTAAGTTGGTAAGACATGGCCTTCCCTGCCCAAAACCATGTTGCCTTTCACTGATAACCCCATTTTCTTCCAAATCGGAACAGATCCTCTCCCTCAATATCTTCCCTCGCAGCATGCCTACCACTGGCGCCACGCTCACCGGTCTATAATTACCTGGATTATTCCTGCTACCGTTCTTAAACAAGTGGACAAGATTAGCAATTCGCCAGTCCTCTGCTACCTCGCCAGTGTTCAATGATGCTGCGAAGATATCTGTTAAGGGCCCAGCTATTTCCTCTCTCACTCCCCTCAGTAACCTGGGATAGATCCCATCCGGACCTGGGGACTTGTCCATCATAATGCCTTTTAGAATACCCAACACATCCTCCCTCCTTATGCTGGCTTGATCTAGAGTAATCAAACATCTATCCCTAACCTCAACATCCGTCATGTCCCTCTCCTCGGTGAATACCGATGCAAAGTACTCGTTAAGAATCTCAACCATTTTCTCGGACTCCACGTATAACTTTCCTCCTTTGTCCTTGAGTGGGCCAACCCTTTCTCTAGTTCTCCTGTTGCTCCTTATATATGAATAAAAGGCTTTGGGATTTTCCTTAACACTGTTTGCTAAAGATATTTCATGACCCTTTTTAGTCCCCTTAATTCCACGTTTCAGATTGGTCCTACATTCCCGATATTCTTCCAGAGCTCCGTCTGTCTTCAGTCGCCTAGACCTTATCTATGCTCCCTTTTTCTTCATAGCTAGTCTCCCAATTTCACCTGTCATCCATGGTTCCCTTATCTTGCCATTTCTATTCCTAATTTTCACAGGAACATGTCTGTCCTGCACTCTAATCAACCTCTCTTTAAAAGCCTCCCGCATATCAAATGTGTATTTAGCTTCAAACAGCTGTTCCCGAACCACAATCCCCAGCTCATGCCGAATTTTGGTATAGTTGGCCTTCCGCCAATTTAGCAATCTTCCTTTAGGACCCTTCTCGTCTTTGTCCGTGAGTATTCTAAAACTTACGGAATTGTGATCGGTATTCCCAAATTAATCCCCCACTGAAATTATAACCACCTGGCCGGGCTCATTCCCCAACACTAGGGCCATTAATGCCCTTTAACGAGTTGGACTATTTACATATTGCTGTAGAAAACCCTCCTGGATGCTCCTTCCAAATTCTGCTCCATCTAGATCTCTGACACTAAGTGTATCCCAGTCAATGTTGGGAAAATTAAAATCTCCAATCACCACCACCGTGTTGCTCCGACATCTTTCCATAATCTGTTTACATATTTGTACCTCTATCTCACTCTCGCTGTTGGGAGGTATGTAGTACAGCCCCATCATTGTTACCGCACCCTTCCTATTTCTGAGCGCTGCCCATATCGCCTCACTGCTCGACTCCTCCATAGTGCCCTCCTTCAGCACAGCTGTGATATCCTCTCTGTCTAGTAATGCAACTCCCCCACCCCTTTTTACCTCCCTCTCTATCCCGCCTGAAGCATCGATACCCTGGGATATTTAGTTGCCAGTCATGCCCTTCCCTCAACCAAGTCTCAGTAATAGCAATAAGATGATACTCCCAGGTACTAATTCAAGCCCTAAGTTCATCTGCGTTACCTACTACACTTCTTGCATTAAAGCAAATGCACCACAGACCACCAGTCACTTTGCGTTGATCATCTGCTCCCTGCCTAATCTTCCCCTTAGTCACGGTGACTTCATGATCTAATTTCTTACAGTCTTTAGTTACACCTCCTTACTGTCCATTAATCTCCTCATTTGGTTCCCATCCCCCTGCGGCTTTAGTTTAGAACCTCCCCAACAGCGTTAGCAAAAGCACCCCCAAGGACATTGGTTCCAATCCGGTCCAGCTGTAGACCGTCCAATCTGTAGTAGTGGTCCCAATGTCCCAAAAATATGAACCCCTTTCTCCTGCACCATCTCTCAAGCCAGACTTTCATTTTGCCTATTCTTTCATTTCTATTCTGTCGACCACGTGGCACTGGTAGCAATACTGAAATTCCTACCTCTGAGGTCCGACTTTGTAACTTTGCTCGAAACTCACTACATTTTGCTTGTCGGAAGTCATCCCGTTTTTAATCTATATCATTGGTGCCTATATGCACCACCACAACTGGCTGTTCACACTCCCCCTTCTGAATGTCCCGCAGCCGATCTGAGACATCCCCGTGCACCTGGGAGGCAACATACCATTCGGGAGTCTCGTTTTCGACCACAGAACCGCCTATCCACTCCCCTTACAATTGAATCCCCTATGACTATAACCCTTCCACTCTTTCCCCCGCCCTTCTGTACAGCAGAGCCAGCCAGGGTGCCATGAACCTGGCGACTGCTGCCTTCCCCTGGTGAGCGATCTCTCCCAACAGTATCCAAAACGGTTTACCTGTTTTGGAGGGAGATGACCGCAAGGGGCACTTGCACTGCCTTCCTGCTTTTCCTCTGCCTTTTGGTCACCCATTCCCTTTCTCCCTCAGCAATCCTAATCTGTGGTGTGACCAATTTGGTAAACGTGCTATCCACGACCTCCTCAGCACCGCGAATGCTCCAAAGTGAGTCCATCGGCAGCTCCAGAGCCCTAATTCTGTCCAACAAGAGCTGCATCTGGACACACTTCCGGCACGTGAAGGAGCCCTAGACATCAGCCATGTCCCTGAGCTCCCGCATTGAGCAAATGGAGCATAACATGGGTCTGAGATCTTCTACCATTTTTAATCTTAAGCTTAACTTAATCCAACTAAAATATCAAATAATAGATAAATGAAAAAGGAAAAAAAGAGAAAAATTGTTATCAATTACACGATGAAAAAAAAAATTGAAATAGAAAAACCTTACCTTAGCAACACACCTCAGTGAATAGAAAAACTACTTACCAGTCACCAGCCAATCACTTTCCAGCTGCGTGACGTCACGGTCCAACCTCTTTCTACTTCTACCTGCTCTCGAGTCTCCCTCTTGATCTTTACTCGGCTGGATCCTTACAGTGATTGGGTTTTTTTGGTAAGAGGAGAAGGTAGGGAGTGAAACATTGAAGAAGTGTTTACGGTTTAACTGTCACTTGACAACAGCTCCTCCACAACCACCTTCTGGATACAGTGACCGCAATGCACTTATGCAAATCTTCTCCGCAACAGTCAATCAGCGGCTCCGCTCTGTTGCCCTCTGCTGGATGCTTGCCTTCACTTGAACAGGGAGGGTATCTTGCTCAGGTACACCTTCTGGATACAGTGACCGCAATGCATGATGCAAATTTTCCCCGCAACAGCCAATCAGCGGCTCCGATCTGCTGCCCTCTGCTGGATATCCATAAACCATGTCAGTCAAGTTACAGCACAGGACACATATGTGGACATAACTACCCCATAGTTTCATTGTTCTCTCTCTGAATGTTTCAGAGCGAGCTGTACTGGGACTACTCAGGTCAGTCAGATTTACTGGACAGGCAACGTGTAATTATCTATCCCATGATATTATTGCGTCTCTCTGTCTGTTTCAGATAGAGCGGTACTGGGCCAGAACAGTCAGGTAGAATTACAGGTCAGCCTCTGTTCAAATAGATGTGCATTGTATCATTGCTTCTCGCTGTCTGTTTCAGAGGGAGCTGCACTGCGACACCGCAGTTCAGTCAGAATTACTGGACTGTCTCCGTGTAGATATCTCTCCCAGTATTAAATGCTTCTCTCTGTCTGTTTAAGAGGAGTCCATCAGGTTCAGCACGGGTGAGTGAGAATTACTGGACAGTCTCTGTGATAATATCTACTGCACGTACAATTGCTTCTATCTGACTGTTCCAAAATGAACTGTAATTGGGACAGCAGAGGTCAGTGAGAATTATTGGACCGTCTATAACTGAGCAAATATCTATCCCATGGTCTCATTGCTTCCCTCTGACTGTTTCAGCGGAAGCTGTATTATCACAGCACAGGTCAGTGCGAATTATTGGACAGTCTGCCACTGTACAAATATATATACCATGATATCATAGCTTCTATCTGAATGTTTCAGAGGCTGCTGTGCTGGAACAGGAAAGAACAATGAGAATCACTGGACAGTCTCATTGTAAGTGTTTATCCAATGGTATAATTTATTCTCTCTGGCTGTTCCAGCGGGAGCTGTTTTGGGACAACACCGGTCAGTGAGAATTGCTCGACAGTCTGTAAGTGGAATTATCTATCCCGTGATATAATCCGGTATGAGCAGAAGAAATGTGAGCAACATTGGGCCATTCGGCTGCTGGATTTCCTTATTAATCAATAACCTATTCATGTCTGTCTCAAGGACACTCCGAAATAATGTTTTGGAATTAATTCACCTAATTCCCTTTTTCTTTTACATTGTCGATATTATCAGTTATAAATTCAGGCGAGACCAGAGGGCTTATCCATATTCTGGGGTTCGGAGTGTGTATGCAATTAAGGAAGCGTATTTAAATTGGTGCCTCGTGGGTAAAGGTGGCAGCTGAGGATACATAGAGTTTCGCAGACAAGGAAGTTGTGGCAAAGGCACACAATTCATCTAAGCCTCCACAAGCTTGGCCATGAGCTTCCGATTCTTTAAATTCTCCACCTTGCTCTAACTGTAACCGTTCTGCTTTTTGTCCGCTTCAATGTTCCAGTGAAGCTCAATGCAATCTCGAGAATCAGCTCCTTCTCGTCCAGACTCCCAATCCTCCTCTTTGGATGGAATAGAAACTGGCTTGGCTGTAGAACACAGAGAGTAAGAGTGGACGGGAGTATTTCAGAATGGAGATCTGTAGCCTGTGGTGTTCCACAGCGATCAGAGATGGGACCACTGTTGTTTGCAATACATATAAATATCTGGCCGAAAATGTCGATGGTCTGATTAGCAAGTATGCAGATGGCATTACGATAGCTAGAGTTGCAGATCGTGAAGGGTCTCTCTGGGAATACAACAGAATACAGATAGAATGGACTGTTAGGCAGATAATTAACAGATGGCGTTCAATCCGGAGAAATGCGAGGTGATGCATTTTGGAAGAGCAAATGGCACAATCCTTCATCATTGACATACAGAGAGATCTGGGCATCAGGTCCATAGTTCCAAGAAATTAGCAATGCAGTTGGATAAGGTGTTCAAGAATGCATACGGCATGCTTGCCTTAATCGGGACTGGCATTGAGTACAAGAGTTAGCAGGTGATGTTACAGTTGTATAAACTTAAGCTGGGCCACATTTGGAATATTGCGTGCAATTCTCGTCTCCACACGAGGTGGTTGCTTTGCAGCGAGAGCAAATATTTTTTTCCTGGATGTTGGCTGGTCCGGTGCGTGTTACCTGTGAGGACAAGTTGAATAAACTCGGACTGTTTTATTGTAAAGACGGGAGCTGACAGGAGACCTAACTGATGCCTGTAAAATTACGGGTGATATAGACAGGGTGAATAGTCAGAAGTATTTTTCCCAGGGTGGAAGTCTCAGTTACGCGCGGCGGGAACAGGTTCATGGTGAGAGGGGGTAAGGTTCGGGCGGCTGTGCGGGGAACACATGTATCTTGATAGACGGGTGAACGGGTGGGTAATGGTGGGGTACAGATCTTTTGGGCAATATGTAGTAGGCCGAAATAAGGAATCTGGATAGGCGCAGGCTTGGTGGACAGAGGAGCCTGTTCCTACGCTGCAATGTTATTTGTCCTTGGTCCTTTGTATTTCTGGACTCAAAATTGAGTGAAACAACTTTACCCCAAAACCTCTGTTTCCATCTTTCTTTCTGTGTTTGATTTGTGTTTGACTTCGCTGGTCTTGTTTTGTTTCTTTCGCTCATCATGTTACATTCAGATGAGTTTCGTGTATTAATCAGACCTCATTTCGGCACAATCTTTGTTTCATGACTCCATCCATTAACAGTCCCCCTGTCTTTCCATACAGAAATGTGTTGTTCTTCAATATTTATTGGGTTCCACCCTCACACACAACTTCTCGGCACGGCGACAAGGTGGCACAATGGCTAGCACTGCTCTCCCAGAACTCCAGAGAACCCCGGTTAATTTCTGGCCTCGGTTGACTGTCTGTGTGGAGCTTGCACTTTCCCCTCTCGTCAGAGTGGGTATCGTCCAAGTGCTGCGGTTTCTTCCCAAGTTCCTAAGGTGTGCAGGTTAGATGGATTGGCCATGCGAAATTGACCCTTAGTGTACACAAAGTGACGTGGGGTTACTGGTAAATAGGGTGGAGGCGACGACATAAGTAGGGCGCTCTTTCCAAGCGCCGGTGCAGACTCGACGGGCCGAAGAGCCTCCTTCTGCACTGTAAATGTATGATCCTGTGATCATTTTTAAAATTATTCCCACTCCTCACATCCCCTGGTTTGTTAACTCTGATGTAACACGGTATCATCGGCTCTTTTGAATGATTTAGAGGGAGTTGTACTGGGGAAGCATAGGTCAGCCAGAATTACTGGACAGCCTCCGTCTAAATATATGTCCCATTATTTCACTGCTTCGCTCTGTCTTTTTCAGGGGGAGCTGTACGGGGTCAGCATAACTCAGTGAGAATTACGGGAAAATCTCTGTGCAGATATCCACCCATGGTATCATTGCTTCTCTCTGACTGTTACAGAGGGAGCTGTGCTGGGATCACAGAGGACTGTACGAATCACTCGATCGGAGATGTGTAAATATTTATCCCAGTTTAGCATTACTTCTCTCCGGCTGTTTCAGAGGGAGCAGTTTTGGGACAGCACAGGTCAGTGAGAATCACTAGACAATTTGTAACTGTTTAAATATCTATTCCGTAATTTAACCAGGTAAGAAATATGAGCTGTATTGTCAATTCTGCCGTCGGTCTCGTTATTTATCAATAACATATTCATCTATGTCTTAAGGACACTCTCTGAGTTTGCCCCAGAGCCTTTTGTGAAGCGCCCTAAAGGATGGCCCTTTTAGACGCCTAAAACTACTCACAATATTGCAAATGGAGTCTGAGCAGAGCATTATACAGACTCAACAGTACATCCGTGTCTTGTATTGTAGCCACCTCAACATGAAATCTAACATGTACATTTGCCTTCCCAACTACCAGCTGAGCTTCAATGGTAACTTACACCGAATATTTAACTGGGGCTTCTCTTTATGCTTCTGATAGCCAACGATTTTTCCCATTGAGAAAATGGTGCCAGAAAATATTTGCCCCGCCAAAGTATTTAAAAGCACGATGTTACATATCATATTTCATTTGCTTCTTCGTTACCCACTCTCCCAGCCTGGTAAAGTCCTTCTGCAGCCTCCCACTTAGAAAAAGTTACTTGTCCCTTTCTATATATTGGAATCATCAGCAAACGTTGCAACAATGCACGCACTTCCTTCTGAAAGATCGCTTGTGTATATCACGAATAGTTGTCGTCCCAACACTGTCCCCTGCGGAACAAGCGTCATCACCATGTGCCATCCTGAAAAAGATCACTTTGTCCCCACTCTCTGTCAATGCCAACTATCCAAGCATCTATCCATGCCAGTAACTTGCCCTAATGACATGGGCTCTGATTTGGCGGCTTTCTGTACGGCACATTACCTAAGGTCTTCTGGAAATCTAAATGGCTCCAGTCATAGGTTCTCTTTTGTCTAACTTACTTGGTGCGTCTTATGAAAATATAAGAGAGTTGTCAGGCATGATTTCGCACTAACGAAGCAATGGTGACTCAGTCCTATTTCCCATGCAGTTAGATTGGATTGGATTTGTTTATTATTATGTGGACCGAGGTGCAGTATTTTTCTACGAGCAGCTCAACTAGATCATGAAGTCCATAAGAAATAAAGTAAAAGAAAAGAAAATACATGATAGGGCAACACACGACGCACATGTAAATACATAGACACCGGCGTCGGGTGAAGCATACAGTGGTATAGTGTTACTAAGTTCAGTCCATCATAGGGCCGTTTAGTAGTCGGTAACAGCTGGGAAGAAGCTATCTTTGATCGTGTTCGTGCATGTTCTCAGATTCTTGTGTCTCCTGCCCGATGCAAGAAGTTGGAAGATTTGAATAAGCCGGGTGGGCGGAGTCTTTGTTTATGCTGCCCGCATTCACCAGTCAGCGATAGGTGTGCATAGAGTCAATGGATGGGAGGCAGGTTCGTGTGATGGACTGGGCTGTCTTCATGACTCTCTGAAGTTTCATGAGGTCTTGGGACGAGCAGTTACCATACCAGGTGTGAGGCAGCCAGATAAGATGCTTTCTATGGTGCATCCATAAAAGGGGGCAGCACGGTAGCATTGTGGGTAGCACCATTGCTTCACAGCTCCAGGGTCCCAGGATCGGTTCCGGCTTGGGTCACATGTCTGTGCGGAGTCTGCACATCCTCCCCGTGTGTGCGTGGGTTTCCTCCGGGTGCTCCGGTTTCCTCCCACAGTCCAAAGATGTGCAGGTTAGGTGGATTGGCCATGATAAATTGCCCTTAGTGTCCAAAATTGCCCTTAGTGTTGGGTGGGGTTATTGGGTTATGGGGATAGGGTGGAGGTGTTTACCTTGGGATGGGTGCTCTTTCCAAGAGCCGGTGCAGACTCGATGGGCCGAATGGCCTCCTTCTGCACTGTAAATTCTATGATAATCTATGAGTTACTGTGGACATGCGGAATTTCCTTAGCTTTCTGAGGACGTATAGGCGCTGTTGTGCTTTCTTGGTGGTAGCCTCGATGTGGGTGGACCAGGACAGATTTTTGGTGATGTGTGCCTCTAGGAATTTGAAGCTGTTAACCATCAACACCTCGGTCCCGTTGATGCTGACAGGGTTGTGTACAGTAATTTGCTTTCTGAATTCAATGTCTAGCTCTTTAGTTTTGGTGGCATTGAGAGATAGATTGACGTCGTTGCACCACTCCAGTAGGTTCTCAATCTCCCTCCTGTATTCTGACTCGTCGCTATTCGCGATCCGGCCCACCATTGCCGTGTCGTCAGCAAACGTTTAGATGGAGTTGGAACCAAATTGTGCCACGCAGTTGTGTGTGTACAGAGAGTATAGGAGGGGGCTAAGTACGCGGCCTTGCAGGGCCCCGGTATTGAAGACTATTGTGGAGGAGGTGTTGTTTATTCTTACTGATTGTGGTCTGTGGTCAGAAACTTGAGCATGCAATTGCAGAGTGAGGAGCCACGTCCTAGGTTTTGGAGCTTTGATATGAGTTTGGCTGGGATTATGGTATTGAAGGCGAAGCTGTAGTACTCCTCAATGTTATCCTTAATAAATGACTCTAAAACCTTACAAATAACCGAAATCAGGCTAAACGGACGATAATTTTCCGTCTTCTGCCTCCCTCCCTCCTTATTCAGAGTGTTAAATTTGCAATTTTAACCTCTGCAGTGGACCTCACTGCCGATAATGATTCCTGAAAGATCACCACCAATGCCTGCACAATCTCCTCAACTGTCCCCGTCAGAAAGCAAGTGTGTGGTGGAAACGGTCTGGGTGACTAATCCGTCCCCACACCTTTTCTTTTCCCAAACACTGTATCCTTAGTAATGGCCCCTCACTCACTTCTGCCCCCTGATTCTCTAGCCGTTCTCGTGTCTCATTGGTGTCTTCCACTGTGAAGACGGATGCCAAGTACCTTTCAGATTCTCTTCCAATTCCTTTTTCTCAATTAGTACTTCCCAGCGTCATTTTCCAGTTGTCCAATGTCTATTCTGAGATCTCTTATCTTTTATATTTAGAATAAAACGCATGCAACTTTATTCTATGTTGATAGCTAACTTACACTCATATTAAGAACATAAGAACATAAGAACTAGGAGCAGGAGTAGGCCATCTGGCCCCTCGAGCCTGCTCCACCATTCAATGAGTTCATGGCTGATCTTTTGTGGAGTCAGCTCCACTTTCCGGCCCGAACATCATAACCCTTAGTCCCTCTATTCTTCAAAAAACTATCTCTCTTTTTCTTAAAAACATTTAATGAAGGAGTCTCTACTGCTTCACTGGGCAAGGAATTCCATAGATTCACAAGCCTTTGGGTGAAGATGTTCCTCCTAAACACAGTCCTAAATCTACTTCCCCTAATTTTGAGGCTATGCCCCCTAGTTCTGCTTTCACCCACCAGTGGAAACAACCTGCCCTCATCTGGAAACTCTGGCACCTGGAAAATATTGTATCTACTCCTTCCAAATAAATATGAAATTAATAGTTCTATATATTTTAGTAGTGAATTCAGTTCTCAGATACTTAGCATTGTGTCCGTGTTTTGTTCTTTTGTTATTCATTTTTTATCATCTGCTGAATTTTACTTTAAGTGTTGTTTTTTCGCCCACATCAGGTTGGATGAACCACATAAATCATGGGCAGCTCGGGTGAATTCTTGTCTCGTAGATTTCGCTGAAGATTACACATTGGTCATCAGACTCGCAAGGACGATCACGATGATGACTCATGTTTTGATCACTAACGAAGATGACCAAGTTAGCAAGTGTTATTATTCTTGCTTCTAACCTATTCTTTAAACCACCCTCCACCCGTGGTGATATTTGACGAATCTTTCACTGAATGAACGTTTGGAATCAATTCTCCTCAATCCTTTTTTGTTTTCCACATCTAAGTTATCAGGTATAAATTCAGCCGCAACCAGATTTTGAGGCCTGCTCCAAATTGTGGACGTGAAAGTCTGTTTTCAGTTAAGCATCCGTGTTTAAATTGATGCTTCTGGGGAAGAGGCGGCAGCTGAGGATACACAGTGTATCACAGTCATGGAAGTGGTGAAACGGCACGCAATACCTCCATTCAGACCACAAGCTTGCCTGTGAGCTTCCGATTCATTTAATTCTCTACCTTGTTCAAACTGTGAACTTCTCTGCTTGGCCTGCTGCCCTGTCTCAATGAAATCTCGGGGATCAGCTCCATGTCGAAAAGACTAGGTAATCCAGAGGTTTGGATGAAGAAAGAACTAGATTGGATGTAGAAAACAGAGAGGAACAGTGGAAGGGAGCTTTTCTGAATGTGGATCTGTAGCCACTGGTGTTCCACAGGGATCAGTTTTGGCACCACTGTTTGTAATACATATAAAGAATCTGGAGGAACATGTACATGGTCTGATTAGAAAGTTTGCAGATGACATTACATAGCTTGAGTTGAGTCTTTAACCAGGTTTATCTTCACCGACGTGCCTGACCTGCTGAACTGCTCAAGTATGTGTTATTACTGTGTCAGATCTCCAGTATGTGGGTTTGAATTGAATCGTTATTATTAAACTTGCTCTGTGCAGTGGAAAAGGTCAGTTCATCCGTCTCCATGTGCTGTACAATTCTTGCAATTGTCCAGATTGTTTGAGAATTGAGGTCGTGAAGTGGACTGTCTGAGAATGCAGCAAAATATAGAGAGATTGGAGAGTTGGGTTGAGAAATTGTAGATGGAGTACAATCCTGTCAAATGCGAGGTAATGCATTTTGGAAGATAAAATCCAGCTGTGAATTATGCATTAAATTAGACCTTTGGGACGATTGTCATAAGAGGGATCTGGGCGTTCAGGTCCATCCTTCCATGAAAGTGGCAAAGCAGGTGGATAATGTGGCGAACAAGACATACAGCATGCTTGCCTTCATGGGACGGGCATTGAGTACAGGAGTTGGCAGGTCATGTTACTGTTGTATTAAACGTTAGCTAGTCCACATTTGGAATATCGCAGCAGTTGTGGTCGCCACACGACCAGAAGGACGTGGAAGCCTATGAGAGAGTGCACACAAGCTTTACGAGTCTGTTGCCTGGTCTGGAGGGTGTTAGCTGTTGTAGAGAGTTTGAATAAATTCGTCTTTTTTCCATTGGAAAGACGGAGGCTGAGGAGTCACATGACTGAGGTTCAAAATTACGAGAGGTATAGACAATGTGAATAGTCAGAAGCCTCAATTAGAAGCGGGCACAAGTTCATGGTGAGAGGGCGATGCCTAGGGGCGATGTTCGGGGAACGTTTTGTCACCTAAATATTGGTGGGTCGCTGTAACGAGTCGCCAGTGGAGGTGGTGGAGTCCGGAACGATAGCAGTGTTTCAGATGTATCTTGATAGGCTAATGAACGGGCGGGTAATGGAGGGATACAGTGTCAGTTGGTGCTGTACTGGGAGAGTACAATTCAGTGAGAATTACAGGACAGTCTTTAAAAATTGTAAATATCTATCCCATAATATCATTGTTTTCTGGAACTGTTTTAGAGGAAGCGGCACTGGAACTGCACATGCCAGAGTGATTTACTGGACAGTCTGTAACTGCATCAGTATCCCATGACATAAAACCCACCGACAGCCATCCTGAACAAGACCCCTTTATCCTGACATTATGCCTTCTGCCAATCAGACAATCATCTATCTACGCCAGTATCTTGCCCGCAACACCATAGTCTATTATCTTATTTGGCAACCTCCTGCACGGCACCTTGTCAAAGGCCTTATGGAAATGCTAGTACATCACGTCCACATGTTCTCCTCTGTCCAACTTCCTCGCCAACTCCTCGGTGAATTCTAACAGATTTGGTAGGCACAACTACCCCTTGGCGAAGTCGTTTCTCTCTCTTTTTATCATGAAATATTTTGTTCTTCAATGTTGTTGGTCTCCACCCTCTCACAGATCTCCTTTGTTCACCCTGACCACTGCTCACTTCCGCCAGTTTATTTACTCTGACATTTCTTAAATTCTTCAGTTTTGATGGAAGAACATCTTGAACTGAATCTTTAACCAGGTTTATCTTCATCGACGTGCCTGACCTGCTGAACTGCTCAAGTATGTGTTATTACTGTGTCAGATCTCCAGTATGTGGGTTTGAATTGAATCGTTATTATTAAACCTGCTCCGTGCAGTGGAAAAGTTCAGTTCACCCGTCTCCATGTGCTGTGCAAATCTTGCAATTGTCCAGAATGTTTGAGAATTGTTGTGGGACAGATGAGCTTGGAACTATATATATTTGATTTGAATACATTGTGTTTGATTGATTCTGGTGTTTTTCTACAGTCTGGCGCTTGGAGAATTGCTTGGAGAAGGGCTCCCAGGGAAGAGGTATGTTTTTATATTCGTGTTGTGAAAAAGAATATGATGAGCTGCTTTTTGTTCCTTCTGCCATCCGCTGTGTCACGCAAGCCAGCATGACTTGTCCATCCCTAAATTTCCCGAGAACTCATTGTCCAACTCCGCCATTTCAGAGAAAAGGAAATATTAACCAGGATTCTGGGAATCTGCACTCAAATGTAGTCCAGAGCAGGAGCCAATCATTACTTTAAACAATAAGGAAAGAGAGATTTTCTCGGCACAGTGGCTAACTGCAGTTGCGTTGAAGCCCATACACTAGATCAGTCATGTTACAGGAGATTCCCCCTTGTGGAACCATCTATCTCATGGTATCATTGTCTCTGTCTGAATGGGCTCCCAGAAAAGAGTTATTTTTATCGTTTACTGCTGTGAACAGAATATAACGAGCTGTTTTTTTGTTCCTTCTGCCATGTGCCATCTTACACATGGCCAGCATAATTTATCCATCCCGAAATTTCCCTAGACATCAATGTCTAACTCGGCCTTTATCTGCGTCCACATTCTCCTGTCACTCACCACCCTCTGTGCGAAATACCTGCCTCGCACAGCTGCTGTAAAAATTGACTCACCCACATTAAAGCTATGGCCCCTGGTGACTGACCTCTCCACCCTGGGAATGAGATCCTGCAAGTCCACTCTATCGATGCTTCTCATAACCTTGTAGACCTATATCAGGTCACATATCAACCTCCGCCGTCCTAATGAAAACAATCCGAGTCTATTTAGCCTCTCCGCTTAGCGACCTGCATTGTACACAATATTCCAAATCGGCCAGACCAAGTTTCTGGACAACTGTAGCATGACTTGCCAGTTTTTATATTCGATGACCCGTCCAATGAAGGAAAGCATTTCATATGCTTTCTTGACTACCTTTCCACTTGTTTTGCCACCTTCAGAATTCTCTGAACTTTAAGACAGAGATGGAAAGATAATGAAGTCGTTGGGATGATTGGTTCTATGAAGCTCTTATATTTTATAGTTTTAGCGGGTTATATCTCGGGATAGATATTTGCACAGTTACAGGCTGTCCAGTAATCTTCACTGTCTTCTGCTGTCCCAAAACAGCTGTCCATGAGACAGCCAGAGAGAAACAATGATACAATGAGATATATATTTGCACATTTAGTGTCAAGTGCTTCGCACTGTCCTCTGCAGTCCTAGTACAGATCCCTCAGCAATAGAACATAAGAACATAAGAACTAGGAGCAGGAGTAGGCCATCTGGCCCCTCGAGCCTGCTCCACCATTCAATGAGATCATGGCTGATCTTTTGTGGACTCAGCTCCACTTTCCGGCCCGAACACCTGAACCCTTAATCCCTTTATTCTTCAAAAAACTATCTATCATTATCTTAAAAACATTTAATGAAGGAGCCTCTACTGCTTCACTGGGCAAGGAATTCCATAGATTCACAACCCTTTTGGTGACGAAGTTCCTCCTAAACTCAGTCCTAAATCTACTTCCCCTTATTTTGAGGCTATGCCCCCTAGTTCTGCTTTCACCCGCCAGTGGAGACAACCTGCCCGCATCTATCCTATCTATTCCATTCATAATCTTATATGTTTCTATAAGATCCCCCCTTATCCTTCTAAATTCCAACGAGTACAGACCCAGTCTACTCAACCTCTCCTCGTAATCCAACCCCTTCAGCTCTGGGATTAACCTAGTGAATCTCCTCTGCTACCCTCCAGTGCCAGTACGCCCTTTCGTAAGTAAGGAGACCAAAACTAAACACAATACTCCAGGTGTGGCCTCACTAACACCTTATACAGTTGCAGCAGAACCTCCCTAGTCTTAAAATCCATCCCTCTAGCAATGAAGGACAACATTCCATTTGCCTTCTTAATCACCTGTTGCACCTGAAAACCAACTTTTTGCGACTCATGCACGAGCACACTCAGGTCTCTCTGCACAGCAGCATGTTTTAATATTGTATCATTTAAAATTGCTGTTATTCCTACCAAAATGGATAACCTCACATTTGTCAACATTGTATTCTATCTGCCAGACCCTGGCCCATTCACTTAGCCTATCCAAATCCCTCTGCAGACTTCCAGTATCCTCTGCACTTTTTGCTTTACCACTTATCTTAGTGTCGTCTTCAAACTTGGACACATTGCCCTTGGTCCCCAACTCCAAATCATCTATGTAAATTGTGAACAGTTGTGGGCCCAACACTGATCCCTGAGGGACACCACTAGCTACTGCGTGCTAACCAGAGAAACACCCATTAATCCCCACTCTTTGCTTTCTATTCATTAACCAATCCTCTATCCATGCTACTACTTTCCCCTTAATGCCATGCATTTTTATCTGATGCAACAACCTTTTGTGTGGCACCTTGACAAAAGGCTTTCTGGAAATCCAGATATACCACATCCTTTGGCTCCCCGTTATCTATCGCACTGTTAATGTCCTCAAAAAATTCCACTAAATTAGCTAGGCACGACCTTCCCTTTATGAACCCATGCTGCGTCTGTCCAATGGGACAATTTCCATCCAGATGCCTCGCTATTTCTTCCTTGATGATAGATTCCAGCATCTTCCCTACTACTGAAGTTAAGCTCACTGGCCTATAATTACCCGCTTTCTGCCTACCTCCTTTTTTAAACAGTGCTGTCACGTTTGCTAATTTCCAATCTGCTGGGACCACCCCAGAGTCTAGTGAATTTTGGTAAATTATCACTAGTGCATTTTCAATTTCCCTAGCCATCTATTTTAGCACTCTGGGATGCATTCCATCAGGTCCAGGAGACTTGTCTACCTTTAGCCCCATTAGCTTGCCCATCACTACCTCCTTGGTGATAACAATCCTCTCAAGGTCCTCACCTGTCATAGCCTCATTTCCATCAGTCACTGGCATGTTATTTGTGTCTTCGACTGTGAAGACCGACCCAAAAAACCTGTTCAGTTCCTCAGCCATTTCCTCATCTCCCATTATTAAATCTCCCTTCTCATCCTCTAAAGGACCAATATTTACCTTAGCCACTCTTTTTTGTTTTATGTATTTGTAGAAACTTTTACTATCTGTTTTTATATTCTGAGCAAGTTTACTCTCATAATCTATCGTACTCTTCTTTATAGCTTTTTTAGTAGCTTTCTGTTGCCCCCTATAGATTTCCCAGTCCTCTAGCCTTCCACTAATCTTTGCTACTTTGTATGTTTTTTCCTTCAATTTGATGCTCTCCCTTATTTCCTTAGATATCCACGGTCGATTGTCCCTCTTTTTACCGTCCTTCCTTTTTGTTGGTATAAACCTTTGCTGAGTAGTGTGAAAAATCACTTGGAAGGTTCTCCACTGTTCCTCAACTGTTTCACCATAAAGTCTTTGCTCCCAGTCTACCTTAGCTAGTTCTTCTCTCATCCCATTGTAACCTCCTTTGTTTAAGCACAAACACTAGTGCTTGATTTTACCTTCTCACTCTCCATCTGTATTTTAAATTCCACCGTATTGTGATCGCTCCTTCCGAGAGGATCCCTAACTATGAGATCCTGAATCAATCCTGTCTCATTACACTGGACCAGATCTAGGACCGCTTGTTCCCTCGTAGGTTCCATTACATACTGTTCTAGGAATCTATCGCGGATACATTCTGTAAACTCCTCCCGAAGGCTGCCTTGACCGACCTGTTTAAACCAATCAACATGTAGATTAAAATCCTCCATGATAACTGCTGTACCATTTCTACATGCATCTGTTATTTCTTTGTTTATTGCCTGCCCCACCATAATGTTACTATTTGGTGGCCTATAGATCACTCCTATCAGTGACTTTTTCGCCTTACTATTCCTGATTTCCACCCAAATGGATTCAACCTTATCCTCCATAGCACCGATGTCATCCCTTACTGTTGCCTGGATGCCATCCTTAAATATCAGAGCTACACCACCTCCCTTACCATCCACTCTGTCCTTCCGAAAGGTTTGATACCATCGGATATTTAACTCGCAGTCATGACCATCCTTTAACCATGTTTTAGTAATGGCCACTAAATCATAGTCATTCACGATGATTTGCGCCATCAACTCATTTACCTTATTCTGAATACTACGATCATTCAGGTAAAGTACACTTATGTTGGCTTTATTTTTACCTCTGTTCTTAATCTTAACACCTCGATCAGTAACTTCTCCTAAGTTATATTTCCTCTTCACCTTTCTCCTAATTTTCCTTGTCGTCGAACCCATATCTTCCTGTAACAACCTGCCGCGTCACTTACCATTAATGTTTTCATTTCCCGTTTTATTAGTTAGACAGATGCAACGATGCTCTGTGATAGATATTTACACAGACGTTGCCCAGTGTTTCTCACCATCCTGTGCTGTCGCGGAGCCTCTCTGTAACAATAAGAGTGAAGCAATGATACCATGTGATCGATATTTACAAAGTTACAGACTGTCCAGTAATTCCCACTGCCCTTTGCTGTCTCAAGTCAGCTCCCCTTAAGACAACTTGGGAGAAGCAATGGCCCTGTGCGATAGATATTTACACAAAGACTGTCCAGTACTTCTCATTGCGCTGTGTTACTCAGTACAGTCTCGTCTGAAACCGGTACTGCTCAGAGGGATATTTACTGGGACAGCACTGGTCAGTCAGAATTCCTGGACCTTCTCCGTCTTCCATTGCTTCTCTCCGTCTGTTTCAGACGCGCGACAACGCAGAATCGCCGAGCAGAAACTTATAGCCAAGTTCCGCACACATGAGTGTGGCCTCAACCGGGACCCGGGATTCATGTCGCATTACATTCATCCCCCACCATCTGGCCTGCGAAATCCTACCAACGGTCCTGGCTTGACACAATTCACAACTCTTTAACCTGGAGTTACACCATCTCTGGATCTGTGAAGATTTAATCACCTGCTAATGCTCGCATTCCAAGCATTGCCTGGCATCTTTGAATTTGTCTATATATGTGTTGCTGGAACATACCTCTTCATTCACCTGAGGAAGGAGCAGCGCTCCGAAAGCTAGTGACATCGAAACAAACCTGTTGGACTTTAACCTGGTGTTGTAAGACTTCGTACTGTTTCAGAGGGGTATTTGCTGGGACAGCACATGCCATTCAGAACTACTGGGCATTCTCCGTCTTCCATTGCTTCTCTCAGTCTGTTTCAGAGGGTGCTGAACTGGGTCAGCACAGGTCAGTGAGAATTACAGCACAGTCTCAGTCTCTATTAAAACATCCAGGATTCTGCGAGGCCTGCATAGAGTGGATTTGGAGAAGATGTTTCCACTTGTACGAAAAACTAGAACCATTGGACACAATCTCAGACACAATGGGTGATCCTTTTAAACAGAGATGAGGAGGAATTTCTTCATCCAGCGGGTGGTGAATCTGTGGAACTCTGCAGCAGAAGGATGTGGAGGCCAAATAACTGAGTGTCTTTAAGACAGAGATGGATATGCCCTTGATCAATAAGTGGATCACGGGTTCTAGGCAGAAGGGAGTAGAATGGGGATGAGAAAAATAGCAGCCATTCTTGAATGGCGGAGCAGACTCGATGGGCCGAGTGGCCTAATTCTGCTACTATGTCTTATTGTCTTATAGCAAGAAGTCTTATAACACCAGGTTTAAGTCCAACAGGTTTGTTTCGAATCACTAGCTTTCGGAGCACTGCTCCTTCCTCAGGTGAATCAAGGAGCTGCGCTCCGAAAGCGAGAGATTCGAAGCAAACATGTTGGACTTTAACACGGTTTTGTAAGACTTCTTACTGTGCACACCCCAGTCCAATGTTGGCACCTCCACATTATGGTCTTATGGTTTTATGCTGCCTCAGGAAACTAAGGAAACTCGGCATGTTGACTCTTACTAATTTTTGCAGATGCATCATGGAAAGCATCTGGTCTGGCTTCGTCACAGCCTGGTATGGCACCTACTCGGCCTAAGACCACAGAAAACTACAGAGAGTCGTGAACACAGCCCAGTCCATCACACGAACCTGCCCCCATCCATTGACTCTGTCGACAGCTGCCGCCTCATTGGCGAAGTGAAGCGGGCAGCATAATCAAAGATTCCCGAGTGGCTTACTCACTCTTCTAACGTATTTCGCCGGACAGGAGAGCCAGAAGTCTGACACACGCGCTAACAGATTCAAAAACAGCTTATTCCCTCAGTTATCAGAATCATGGATGACCCTCTGTGGACTGTTCTGTTCCCCTCACACATCTTCTCTACTGAGCAGCACTGTACTCCTGGATACTTCACCCGATGCCTGTGGCTATGTATTTACATTGTGTATTTATGCATGCTCTCTGTTTTTTATGTCTGGAATGATCAGTCTGCACTGTACGCAGCATAATACTTTTCACTGCACTTCGGCACACGTGACAGTAAACAAATCCAATCCAATCTCAAGCCACTCTTACACGGCTAAGCTACAGTATGATGTCTTACAGCACCAGGATAATGTCTAACAGGTTTGTTTCCAATCACGATCTTTCGGAGCGCAGCTCCTTCCTCGGGCGTTCTGAACGCCAGTGATTGGAACCAAACCTGGTGGACTTTAACCTGGCATTGTCAGCCTTCTTACTGTGCAGACCCTAGCCCAACTGCGGCAGCTCCACATCATGGTTCAGCTAGACCGGGTTAATATTCTACTTCATTGTGATGTAAAAAGTGTTGGATTGAAAGGGGTTGGCTGACCCTATTTGTTCAGTGACTGTAATTTATGTCAGTCTCCATGGATCCTAATTGTGTCAGTGGAGGCTTTTCCTCTGCTATTAATAATGGAGTCATTTCAATGTGTTCTCCCAAACTGTAGTGTGGGCACCAGCTTCAACACTGACAGAGATCAGTGGCTTCAGAGATACCGAGAGGAGGGATCAGAATCTGAGATCGATCGAGTGGAATATTCCAGCAATGGACCAGAGTCTGAGAACAATCGTAGCCGAGGGTCTTTTTTTTCTCAAGATTGGACTTTTTTAGCATTCAAAGTTCAATGTGCACTCTTGTGGAAAAAACTAGCCAAAACTTCGAGGTTTCCCAAAGGTCTTTTATGATAACACGAAGTTTGTGGAGGAAGTTAGAGTGACCACCGTCCTTCTAATTGTCCCCACCTTACAAGAGTATAGCAGTACTTAATATGGTTTAATAAGCAATATTTAGAAAAAACAAGGCATTCCTTTGATAAGCCCAGACACAGAAAAGCGAGCAGGATTAAACAACAGGCCTTGAATTTCCAGCCTAAGAGCAATAATAATTGTCTACTCTCAGCAAAATGTGCAGCTGTGCACTTGTTTAGACAGTCTGACCTTCTGCCTATTGCATGCAGAACTTCTTGACTGAAATAAAGCTAATATGTCCATCATGCTTTGCCAAGTGCCTATTGCCATGAAATAGTCAAGCAGCCAGTTAAGAAGGAATACAGGGTATTAAGGCAACTAATCCGCCAACTAAAGTTCCTTCTACAATTCCCTCCTTGTTGATCATATGATCAACACATTGTTAGTATATCACAGTGTCCTCAGCAGCAAAGGGTGGGTTATAATGTACGGGGAATGGACGTATGATAGACACCTGTTTGTTAAGAGGCTGGGACCATGGAGGCAAAGCTGACATCCGCGCCCCCATGTCCTGACAACATCCTGAGCAACATTTAAACAGTAACCATACGACAATCAGCATTGCAATAATGATTACAATCTAAATCCCAATCCTCTGTCCGAATGTTCCCAACCATCCAAAGCCAAAGTCCCATCCCTCATCCTCATGCAATCGTGCTACCTCGCGACGAATGTGATCCACCAGGTTATCAATTTTCTCTGAGTTATCAGGGATGTATGTGCAGCAGTCACTGCCAATCAGGGCACAAGTACCTCCCTTTTCAGCCAACAAGAAATCAAGGGCCATCCTATTCTGTAGGGCAACTGCTCTTATAGCAACCATCTCAGTCTCTATTTGGTGAACAGCTTCCGCAGTGTCATTAGCTACCTGCTCAAGGATGTCTCTTAATACGCGTAGTTCGTATGCATTCCTAATGGTGGCATCATGATTCCCAACATTTGTGCCCATGTCATAACACTGCGTGTCGTCCTGTGATGTGGATGGTTCTTTAGTTGTTGGACGTGATGTACATAAGGCACTACGTATCCCAAATAGCAGGAGCCCTCCCAATTTTCTGGTAACCATGAAGAAGCCTTGCGTCCACAGATAAAGTATGTGCTGTTATATGCGGTCAGGTTTCCTTTACTATCAGTCATCATGAGTCTAATCGGTCCCCTTCCCAGGGGCCTCCATTAGTACGATTTTCAACCGCTGACCAGTCAAAGACGAATAGCCCTTTAACTGTAAGGCGGGGCATAGGGGGTTGCCAATTCAAGGTCTGGCCGCACTGACTTGTGCCGACTGGGTAGGTCCCATATGTTTTATGTTTCCTAAAGCATATGCTACCTTTTGGAACTCCAGTATAATTGGGAAGGATCAAACAGGGCGGCTGACGTATCACATTAAATCTAGGCCACCACCATCCTTCAAACCTAATCATCTCGTATCCAGCTGATCTCCAATCTAACATATCTGTGTATCTTCTCCACGCCCTGTACTATTTTGTCTCAGAGTCTATTCTGCTATCTCTTTACTGCCGAATGGGATAGGTCGCACAGGGAAGCCCTCCTCCAAGCATCTGGAAATTTGTGTACAAACCGAACAACTGAATTTATTTACCCTCTCTGTGTATGAGTGAGACATGTATATTAAGGTGCCAGTATGCAATTTACCCTCGACATGATGTTGGAGTAATATGATAATATAAAAACATCAACGCCGTCATTCTCTTCAGGTTAGCGTCTCATTAGTACTCTCAAAGTTCTGTATGATGTAGTTTACACGAGTTGCGTGGATCCCATCTGGCTTTTCTTTTACTTTAACGGCTGTTCGGGTTGTTAGCAGCACTTGGTCGGGTCCATTCCACCTGGGAGAAAAATAATCTTTGTTTAATGCTTTCACATACACTTGATCTCCAGGTTTTCAGGGTGTGTATTTCCCTCTTTTGGATGCATCTGAACTTTTTGCACCTTTTCATGTATTTGTTTTTTTTCAACGGTTTCACACATGGCCTGGGCATACTTTAGTGATGCCTCATCTGCCCATATTATGGGTACTGCCGCTGGAGTCATTGGGGGTTTAGTTCCAGTTGACATGGGACGTTCCAATTATTTTCTCATCCGGGGTTAAACCCGTATTACGATTTCTCTGATTTCTCAGGGCATACATTACTATGGGTCTGGCATCTGGCCACAGCAGCCCATTTTGTTGACACACTTTTGTAACTGCAGTTTTAATTATTCCATTTGCCCTTTCCACCGTTCCTGAGGATTGGGGCTGATTGGGGATATGCAATTTCCAGTCAAATCGCATGGCTTCTGTTCGGGCTTTGGTCAATTTGCTAGTGAAATGAGTTTCCCTGTCACTGTTAATACCGATTGGTATCACAATCGCAGGATATTCGTCCTTTAACACTTCAGTTGTCTGATGTTCCATTGGCTTATCAACTCCCACCTGCGATCCAGCTCTATCATCACCCAAGATAAACTATTCCTGGACACGATAATTTCTCTATTCCTCCTACTATCACTTCGCCACTCTTCGCTCGACTTTTCAACCTCACCTTATATAATGGAACACTACTCCCCTCACCCTGAATTCCACATATTACCACCTTTTCTGGCAACATTGATCCCGGACTACATAACTCCTCATCCCTTACCATCAAAGATTGACTACAAAGAACAAAGAACAAAGAACAAAGAAATGTACAGCACAGGAACAGGCCCTTCGGCCCTCCAAGCCCGTGCCGACCATACTGCCCGACTAAACTACAATCTTCTACACTTCCTGGGTCCGTATCCTTCTATTCCCATCCTATTCATATATTTGTCAAGATGCCCCTTAAATGTCCCTATCGTCCCTGCCTCCACTACCTCCTCCGGTAGTGAGTTCCAGGCACCCACTACCCTCTGCGTAAAAAACTTGCCTCGTACATCTACTCTAAACTTTGCCCCTCTCACCTTAAACCTATGCCCCCTAGTAATTGACCCCTCTACCCTGGGGAAAAGCCTCTGACTATCCACTCTGTCTATGCCCCTCATAATTTTGTATACCTCTATCAGGTCGCCCCTCAACCTCCTTCGTTCCAGTGAGAACAAACCGAGTTTATTCAATCGCTCCTCATAGCTTATGCCCTCCATACCAGGCAACATTCTGGTAAATCTCTTCTGCACCCTCTCTAAAGCCTCCACATCCTTCTGGTAGTGTGGCGACCAGAATTGAACACTATACTCCAAGTGTGGCCTAACTAAGGTTCTATACAGCTGCAACATGACTTGCCAATTCTTATACTCAATGCCCCGGCCAATGAAGGCAAGCATGCCGTATGCCTTCTTGACTACCTTCTCCACCTGTGTAGCCCCTTTCAGTGATCTGTGGACCTGTACTCCTAGATCTCTTTGACTTTCAATACTCTTGAGGGTTCTACCATTCACTGTATATTCCCTACCTGCATTAGCCCTTCCAAAATGCATTACCTCACATTTGTCCAGGTTAAACTCCATCTGCCATCTCTCCGCCCAAGTCTCCAGACAATCTAAATCCTGCTGTATCCTCAGACAGTCCTCATCGCTATCCGCAATTCCACCAACCTTTGTGTCGTCTGCAAACTTACTAATCAGACCAGTTACATTTTCCTCCAAATCATTTATATATACTACAAAGAGCAAAGGTCCCAGCACTGATCCCTGTGGAACACCACTGGTCACAGCCCTCCAATTAGAAAAGCATCCCTCCATTGCTACCCTCTGCCTTCTATGGCCTAGCCAGTTCTGTATCCACCTTGCCAGTTCACCCCTGATCCCGTGTGACTTCACCTTTTGTACTAGTCTACCATGAGGGACCTTGTCAAAGGCCTTACTGAAGTCCATATAGACAACATCTACTGCCCTACCTGCATCAATCATCTTAGTGACCTCCTCGAAAAACTCGATCAAGTTAGTGAGACACGACCTCCCCTTCACAAAACCGTGCTGCCTCTCACTAATACGTCCATTTGCTTCCAAATGGGAGTAGATCCTGTCTCGAAGAATTCTCTCCAGTAATTTCCCTACCACTGAAGTAAGGCTCACCGGCCTGTAGTTCCCGGGATTATCCCTGCCACCCTTCTTAAACAGAGGAACAACATTGGCTATTCTCCAGTCCTCCGGGACATCCCCTGAAGACAGCGAGGATCCAAAGATTTCTGTCAAGGCCTCAGCAATTTCCTCTCCAGCCTCCTTCAGTATTCTGGGGTAGATCCCATCCGGCCCTGGGGACTTATCTACCTTAATATTTTTTAAGACACCCAACACCTCGTCTTTTTGGATCACAATGTGACCCAGGCTATCTACACCCCCTTCTCCAGACTCAACATCTACCAATTCCTTCTCTTTGGTGAATACTGATGCAAAGTATTCATTTAGTACCTCGCCCATTTCCTCTGGCTCCACACATAGATTCCCTTGCCTATCCTTCAGTGGGCCAACCCTTTCCCTGGCTACCCTCTTACTTTTTATGTAAGTGTAAAAAGCCTTGGGATTTTCCTTAACCCTATTTGCCAATGCCTTTTCATGACCCCTTCTAGCCCTCCTGACTCCTTGCTTAAGTTCCTTCCTACTTTCCTTATATGCCACACAGGCTTCGTCTGTTCCCAGCCTTTTAGCCCTGACAAATGTCTCCTTTTTCTTTTTGACGAGGCCTACAATATCACTCGTCATCCAAGGTTCCCGAAAATTGCCGTATTTATCTTTCTTCCTCACAGGAACATGCCTGTCCTGTATTCCTTTCAACTGACACTTGAAAGCCTCCCACATGTCAGATGTTGATTTGCCCTCAAACATCCGCCCCCAATCTATGTTCTTCAGTTCCCGCCTAATATTGTTATAATTAGCCTTCCCCCAATTTAGCACATTCATCCTCGGACCACTCTTATCCTTGTCCACCAGTACTTTAAAACTTACTGAATTGTGGTCACTGTTACCGAAATGCTCCCCTACTGAAACATCTACCACCTGGCCGGGCTCATTCCCCAATACCAGGTCCAGTACCGCCCCTTCCCTAGTTGGACTGTTTACATATTGTTTTAAGAAGCCCTCCTGGATGCTCCTTACAAACTCTGCCCCGTCTAAGCCCCTGGCACTAAGTGAGTCCCAGTCAATATTGGGGAAGTTGAAGTCTCCCATCACCACAACCCTGTTGTTTTTACTCTTTTCCAAAATCTGTCTACCTATCTGCTCCTCTATCTCCCGCTGGCTGTTGGGAGGCCTGTAGTATACCCCCAACATTGTGACTGCACCCTTCTTATTCCTGATCTCTACCCATATAGCCTCACTGCCCTCTGAGGTGTCCTCTCGCTGTATAGCTGTGATACTCTCCTGAACAAGTAGCGCAACTCCGCCTCCCCTTTTACATCCCCCTCTATCCCGCCTGAAACATCTAAATCCTGGAACGTTTAGCTGCCAATCCTGCCCTTCCCTCAACCAGGTCTCTGTAATGGCAACAACATCATAGTTCCAAGTAGTAATCCAAGCTCTAAGTTCGTCTGCCTTACCCTTAATGCTCCTTGCATTAAAACATATGCACTTCAGGCCACCAGACCCCCTGTGTTCAGCAACTTCTCCCCGTCTGCGCTGCCTCAGAGCCACACTGTCCCTATTCCCTAGTTCTCCCTCAATGCTCTCACCTTCTGACCTATTGCTCCCGTGCCCACCCCCCTGCCATACTAGTTTAAACCCTCCCGTGTGACACTAGCAAACCTCGCGGCCAGGATATTTATGCCTCTCCGGTTTAGATGCAACCCGTCCATCTTATACAGGTCACACCTGCCCCGGAAGAGCTCCCAGTGGTCCAGATAACAGAAACCCTCCCTCCTACACCAGCTGTTTAGCCACGTGTTTGTCTGCTCTATCTTCCTATTTCTAGCCTCACTGGCACGTGGCACAGGGAGTAATCCCGAGATTACAACCCTCGAGGTCCTGTCTTTTAACTTTCTGCCTAGCTCCCTGAACTCCTGCTGCAGGACCTCATGCCCCTTCCTGCCTATGTCGTTAGTACCAATATGTACAACGACCTCTGCCTGTTTGCCCTCCCCCTTCAGGATTCCCTCTACCCGTTCGGAGACATCCTGGACCCTGGCACCAGGGAGGCAACATACCATCCTGGAGTCTCTTTCACGTCCACAGAAGCGCCTATCTGTGCCCCTGACTATAGAGTCCCCTATAACTATTACTCTTCTGCGCTTTGACCCTCCCTTCTGAACATCAGAGCCAGCCGTGGTGCCACTGCTCTGGCTGCTGCTGTTTTCCCCTGATAGGCTATCCCCCCCCCACAGTATCCAAAGGGGTATATCTGTTCGAGAGGGGGACAACCACAGGGGATTCCTGCACTGACTGCCTGCCCTTTCTGGTGGTCACCCATTTCTCTGCCTGCACCTTGGGTGTGACCACACTTACATAACTGCGATCTATGACGCTTTCCGCCACCTGCATGCTCCTAAGTGCATCCAATTGCTGCTCCAACCGAACCATGCGGTCTGTGAGGAGCTGCAGTTGGGTGCACTTTCTGCAGATGAAGCCATCCGGGACACTGGAAGCCTCCCGGACCTGCCACATCTCACAGTCAGAGCACAGCACCCCTCTAACTGACATTGCGTCAATTAATTAAAATTAAAATTTGTCTTTTTTTTTTTTTTTAATACTTTTTTAAATTTCAAAGTTACTGTCAACTATCTGTTTCCTAGCACTAGATTTCTAATAAAAATGCGATAGCTAACTATAATATTCTCCGATCTCTGGCTTAGATATCCTCTAAATTATAATTAAGTTATTATGTTTAATTAGATCCCAAATACTCAAAAAAATTTAGGTTAGAATCCCAACCAGCCACTCAGGTCACAGCTTTTCTGTGATGTCACTTCAGTTTCCCCCCGACACACACAATTTGAAAAACAGGTATAAAAGTAAAAATCACTTGCTTACCTTCTGAGATGTTCTCAGGTTCCCTCGCTGACAGAGACTGCTCCTCCACCTCCAATCCTTGACCTGCACAATGCTAATAATATAATAATATAATATGGCACTTACCTTACACCAATGGGTCTTATTATTAGTTCCCGTATCTCTTAAAATTGTGACTTATTTGCCTACTGCTCCTGATACACATGAGTAAACTTTACCCACACAAGTAAATTCTTTAAAAAGATCTGGCACCTTCTCATCAATCACCTCTTGAACAGGCTGTACAATATTTTGCACCTCCTTTGCTTCACTTGGGCTTTCCTTTACCACTTTATCAAACCCCACTGTCTTATCCTGTTTTACCATATCAGCCTTCCCAGTGCTTTTCTTCAACCACGAACACTGTGACTTCACATGGCCTAGTTTATCACAGTGAAAATAATTGAAACTTTTCACTTATGTTCCACCCTCCTGGATTTATTTTTTAATCTGAGGTACACTCTCTTTATTGTCTCCCATCACATCACCTTTACCTTTGCCACTTGAGTGTTTCTCATGTCCCCCGTTTCTATCCCTCACCAGCTGAAATTGATGTCGGAAACCAAGCTTTGATTTATGAACTAATTCATAATCATCTACCATTTCTGCTGCTAATCTCGCAGTTTTAACCCTCTGTTCTTCCATATGAGTTCTCACTACATCAGGAATTGAATTTTTAAACTCCTCCAAAAGTCTAGTTTCCCTGTGAGCTTCATACGTTTGGTCTATTTTCAAAGCCCTTAACCACCTAACAAAATTGTCTAGATAGCAACCTGCTTTTAACCAAGAGTGATGCTCCTGTAGCGAGGCTTGCTCCTGTGTCTGTTTTAACTTTGGTTCTGTTATGGTGGATGGAAGTTCAATTACAGCCGCTGGCAGTTGTGGCTGATGTTTGAGAGCCCCTTCCTTTGCTATGTTATAGCAAATCTATTGCCGCATGAGACGTCATCGTCTGCGATAGTATGCGCTTCACACTTTCAAACGGCTATCTTGCTGGGCAGCTGAACCGCATCTAGTAAATTTAAAACCAATTTAGCATGTTTAATAGGTTGGCCGGAGGAAGTAATGAATCCCCTATTTTTCCATAACTGGCCAAAATCATGTACGGCCCCAAAAGCGGATCGGGAATCAGTATAACTGTTGACTGTTTTATTTGTAGCTCGAATACATGCTTTAGTAAGGGCAAACTATTCGGCCGCTTGAGCAGACTTTCCCGAAAGCAGAGCAAAAGCTTCCACAATCTTGAATGGAGTTACTATTGCATCGCCGGCCAGGAGGGTCAGATCATTTGGTCGGTTTGCTGACCCATTGGTGAGAAAGATGATGTCTGGATTTTCTCGTGGGTGACTCAATAAATCAGGTAGAGAGGTTGTGGTGGCTTCAACCAATAGTAAACAGTCATGATCATCCATATGTTCTGTTTCCAAGGGCGCGGGTAAGAGTGTAGCAGGGTTGACAGCTGGCGCTCGCTTGTAGGTAAAGTTGGTTTTAGAGAGGATTACTTCGTACCCAGTGTGTCGAGTCGCAGTAAAATGCTACGTTGCGGATGAATTAAGCAGCAGCAAAACTGATGTTTTTTCTACTATGGCCGCTGTGGCTGCTACTGCTCTTAAGCAATTTGACATACCCTTTACCACACCGGGTAATAGGCAAGGCGTCTTTTCCCTCCTCAATGCTCTTGCACCAGGACCCCTGTTGCAAATCCCCCTGCTTCATTCACATAAAGAGTAAAGGGTTTGCTGAAATTAGGAAGTCCCAAGGCAGCGGCGCTAATCATGGCTTGTTTCAAATTACGAAATGCTTGCTCCCTCTCTGGGATCCAGGTAACAACTGAAGGGGCATCCCGTAGGGTAGCCTTTCGCAATACTGTGTCCATCGTTCTATAGTCCAGTATCCACTGCCTGCAATAGCCCACCATTCCGAGGAAGGTAAAGGTTTCCTTTTCCGTGCGTGGTGTTGGTACCCTTGCTACAGCCGGTATTCTTTCAGACCCAAGCCTCCGCTGTCCTTGCTGCAGCTGAAATCCAAAATACGGAACTGTCTCCTGACAGAATTGCAGGTTGCCCATTGAGACCCTATGCCCTCTTTCTGCCAGATGTGATAATAACACAAGGGTATTCTGTTGACAAACTAGCCCTCCCTCTGAGGCTATCAATAAATTGTCATCATATTGAGGGACTGTTGAGCCTGCAGACAACTGGCACTCGTCCAAGTCACTTTTAATACTGTTAATTCCGATATGTAGGGTAAATTGATGTTGACCTTCCGGGTGCAATGGTATGGAGAAAAAGGCTGAGAAAGTGTCCTTGTTGGTGGTATAGAAGACAAAATGACATTTATGTCTGGCACCAATGGAAAATAGTGATAACAATTTTATTGATGGATCAAAGATCTTGCACAAACCACCACTCATTGGGACTTCCTACCTTTGGAATGGGGAGTATAGGGGTGTTACGGGGGCTTTGTGTTCTCTTCAGCACCCCTTGCTGTAATAGTGCATTGGTCACTCCCTCTATCTCTTTTTCTGCTTCCGGTGCCAACCTGTATAGTTTTAGGCAGGGCAGGGCAACGTTCTTCTGTATCTGCACCCTATGCGCTGGGGCAGAATGTACTTTTCCAACATGATTTTTATGTTGGGGCCCGTAGATGTGCCACTACCTGGGCCAGGATTGAAGGGAGCAAATGATGGCTCTCTCGGGGAGGTTGTTGTCTTTCAAATGTAGTGGGTCATTGCTCCTCTTTCCAGGTCACTTTCTCATCCTGTTTGCCATAAAATTCTATCAGGCAATTTCGTCCGTCCATTTCAATATAAATCCCATGTATTACTTTTTTCATTTGGCCTCTTTGATCACTTCTCCTATTTGCTTTGCTTTAGCGGGATGTCTTACGGCCAATGTTAAATGGGGTTCTGAAGGTAAACCCATCCTAAAAAGGTCCCTCTGTCTATAGGTCAACTGTACTAACATTCCTAATCCCACAACACCGAAAAATAAAAAGGAGTGACATGTAATGAGGTCTGCTTTCCTAAGTGACTTTGTGTTTGTAAATTGTATGCGTGCTCATCCTCACGAGCATACCAAGCCGTGCAATGGGTCACTATATTCTCTCATCTGGACTCTAACAAGTGTTTTAGTAGCTGTGCCCAAGGGTCATTAATCTTTTGTAAGACTTCCTGCAGTTTTTATTTTATTTTTTTAACAGTGGTACTGTAAGGGTTCAAGTTCAGCTTCCAGCAGAGAACACAGACACAGAGCGATCGGGCGCAGTCTCAGAAGTTATTACATTTTTCAGCTGATGAGCTCATATTTGAGACAGTTCTATAAACATTCCATTACCAATGCGATGTATTACCCTTCCTAATTTGCAGAGCGTCTGTCTGCCTAATAGGGTCAGGTGTCGCTAGTTGCGGTACATCCTTCCTGGGGGTTAATTGCTCCTTGGCCCCTTGCACGATAGCCTCTTTCCCTTTATTTCCAACCAGTGTTCGAGGGACTCATTTCCTTCATTCAAACGATTATCATTATTGGGAACCCAGCCCCCATTTATGTCGCGTGGGCCTGCAATCCCAAGCTTCAAAGCAAAGATGCACCATAAGAGTACTTTAGAAGCAGCAACACATTCCCTGGGAGGAGGCTATACATAGTACACATTTAAGTCAATTTCCAATGATTGATTTTATAGGCATTAGCTAGTCTTCGAGACGTATATTTTTTCTTTGTCAATTCAGAAAAGATCAACTGTCTGCTGAAATGGTTAATGTTTCCTGCAGAATCTAAGGGGCAGAGAACTTGGCATGATGCCATTTACGGTTTTTCACGTAATCTAAAAACGTATTCATATTCAATTACTTTCATTCGTAAAGGCACTTTCTTTCTTTTAAACTGATCGTAATTTCCAATGTTACCGTTTATTAGAGAAATCTCAACAAAAATCACTGAAGTTATAATCTCTGACTCACACAGACAGACGATAAAAAATACAACCCACTTCATGCTTTGACTAAAATTAATTGGTTAAACAAAACACACAGATTCTCACAGCTCACAAATATCAGTTAACCGTTAGCCTTATCTCACGGCGACAGACAAATCTCGCTTTTACCTTAATCTTCGATTTACTTTTACTCCCCTGTTTTTTTCTCCGAAAGGGGGTCAGCTTCATTAGATTCCGATGCGGGACATATAGGTTTACCAACCTCATTCCGTTGCTTTACGATTGTTTCTTTTCATTGTCTTACTCATTTTGACTCCCTTATCTGTCCTCTTTCAGGAGTTCACCTTATTTCTCGCTCCGGATATCTTTACCGAGGCTTTGGGACGACCTGTGAGGGAGCGGCGAGTTTAGTGCTCATCGTCCCTTCTGCAAAATGCTTCAGAACATAGATATAACAATAACAACAACCGCGGAAATCGGAAATCATTTACAAATACTACAGGGAGCGCACACCGCTGTTTATCCTTTCACGAACCTCGAAGTCTTTTTTTATTTATTTCAGTCTCTAAGGCACCTTTTTCTTCCCATGCAGCTATCATTAATTTATCAACTAAGATAACTCTCCGAGCATGAGTCACTGGCCAGTATTTAAGGCTGCCGAGCCGCAGACCCCCCCTTTCAGCTGGGGTCGCGCTATAGCTCTCTCCCTTTCAGCTGAGACAGTCCTGTTTAGAGATTCGTTTCGGGGTTCACGTCCCGTTAAATTAGGAAAACTGCAATTCTTTTGACAAAGAAATAATATACGTCTCGAAGAATAGCTAATGCCTATAAAATCAATCATTGGAAATTGACTAAATTTGTCGTGAAAATCATAATAAAGATAAATTCCTCGAGGTTCGATTTAAGGAAATTTATTTACACAAATATACTTGTGGAGAGAGAGTGTTTCAGTTGCAAAGCCAAGGCACTGCGCTCTGAGTTATGCAGTCAAAAACCATTATATTTATAGGTTGAAATAAACAACTTTGAAGAGATAAAGCTTGGGAACATACGCAAGACGAAATATGAATGTTTTGCTCTTGGTTTAAAAACAATTCGAGTCCGCATTTTGTTGTCCTTCGGAAGAATAACTTATTATCATAATAAGGCCAGTACCACATACTGAGCAGTATTTGGTTTACATTACTTGACCTCCTTATTTTCGCTCAAAAGCAGTGTTAAAATATAGTTAATATTACCAGCATGGTTCTAAATTGGTAACTCATTAACTTCCCTTCCACACTTACCGACACACAAAGAGTTAAGTTTCTCCCAGCTACTGCTAATTGGAGCAGTTTCCTTCCCAGCCAATCAGGTCACTGCTTTGCTGTGATGTCACTCTTCAAGGTAAGATTTTAAAGTTTTGAAAGAGGAAAACTTACCTTCCTGACTGACCCCTGGCCACTGCTCCTGCCGAAAATCTGACGGCCACTTCTCCGGCAGCTGTGTCCCCGCCGCACTCCTCACGCTCTTTTATCCTCTCTCCCCGCTCCCCTCCTCGGGCCCTTTGATCCTGTGTACCCGCCGCTCTCCTCGCGCTCTTCCACTGTCTCCCCGCCGCTCTTGTCGCGCTCTTTTATCGTGTGTCCCCGCAGCTCTCCTCGCCCTCTTTCCCTGAGTCTCGGCAGCTCTCCTCGCTCTCATTCCGAGTCTCCGCAGCTCTCCTCGCGCTCTTTCACTGAGTCTCCGCCGCTCTCCTCGCGTTCTTTCACTGAGTCCCCGCCGCTCTCCTCGCGCTCTTTCACTGAGTCACCGCCGCTCTCCTAGCGCTCTTTCACTGAGTCACCGCCGCTCTCCTCGCGCTCTTTCACTGTGTCCCCGCCGCTCTCCTCGCGCTCTTGCACTGAGTCTCCGCCGCTCTCCTCGCGCTCTTTCACTGAGTCCCTGCCGCTCTCCTCACGCTCTTTCCCTGAGTCTCCACCACTCTCCTCGAGCTCTTTCACTGAGTCTCCGCCGCTCTCCTCGCGCTCTTTCACTGAGTCCCCGCCGCTCTCCTCACGCTCTTTCCTTGAGTCTCCGCCGCTCTCCTCGCGCTCCTTCCCTGAGTCTCCACCGCTCTCCTCGCGCTCTTTCACTGAGTCCCCGCCGCTCTCCTCGCGCTCTTTCACTGAGTCACCGCCGCTCTCCTCGCGCTCTTTCACTGAGTCTCCGCCGCTCTCCTCGCGCTCTTTCACTGTGTCCCCGCCGCTCTCTTGCACTGAGTCTCCGCCGCTCTCCTAGCGCTCTTTCACTGAGTCCCTGCCGCTCTCCTCACGCTCTTTCCCTGAGTCTCCAACACTCTCCTCGAGCTCTTTCACTGAGTCTCCGCCGCTCTCCTCGCGCTCTTTCACTGAGTCCCCGCCGCTCTCCTCGCGCTCTTTCCTTGAGTCTCCGCCGCTCTCCTCGCGCTCTTTCACTGAGTCTCCACTGCTCTCCTCGCGCTCTTTCACTGAGTCCCTACCGCTCTCCTCGCGCTTTTTCACTGCGTCCCTGCCGCTCTCCTCGCACTCTTTCCCTGAGTCTCCGCCGCTCACCTCGCCGCCCTCTTTCACTGAGTCTCCACTGCTCTCCTCGCGCTCTTTCATTGAGTCCCCGCCGCTCTCCTCGCGCTCTTTCACTGAGCCTCCGCCGCTCTTCTCGCACTCTTACACTGTGTCCCCGCAGCTCTCCTCGCGCTCCGCAGATCTCCTCGCGCTCTTTCCCTGAGTCTCCGACGCTCTCCTCGTGCTCTTTCATTGAGTCCCCGCCATTCTCCTCGCACACTTTCACTGAGTCTCCGCCTCTCTCCTCACGCTCTTTCACTGAGTCCCCGCCGCTCTCCTCGCGCTCTTTCCCTGAGTCTCCGCCGCTCTCCTCGCCCTCTTTCACTGAGTCTCCACAGCTCTCCTCGCGCTCTTTCACTGAGTCCCCGCCGCTCTCCCCGCGCTCTTTCCTTGAGTCTCCGCCGCTCTCCTCGCGCTCTTTCACTGAGTCTCCACCACTCTCCTCGCGCTCTTTCACTGAGTCCCCACCGCTCTCCTCGCGCTTTTTCACTGCGTCCCTGCCGCTCTCCTCGCACTCTTTCCCTGAGTCTCCGCCGCTCACCTCGCCGCCCTCTTTCACTGAGTCTCCAGTGCTCTCCTCGCGCTCTTTCATTGAGTCCCCGCCGCTCTCCTCGCGCTCTTTCACTGAGCCTCCGCCGCTCTTCTCGCACTCTTACACTATGTCCCCGCCGCTATCCTCGCGCTCCGCAGATCTCCTCGCGCTCTTTCCCTGAGTCTCCGACGCTCTCCTCGTGCTCTTTCCCTGAGTCCCCGCCATTCTCCTCGCACACTTTCACTGAGTCTCCGCCTTTCTCCTCACGCTCTTTCACTGAGTCCCCGCCGCTCTCCTCGCGCTCTTTCCCTGAGTCTCCGCCGCCCTCCTCACCCTCTTTCACTGAGTCTCCACAGCTCTCCTCGCGCTCTTTCACTGAGTCCCCGCCGCTATCCTCGCGCTCTTTCCCTGAGTCTCGGCCGCTCTCCTCGCGCTCTTTCACTGTGTCTCCGCCGCTCTCCTCGCGCTCTTTCGCTGAGTCACCGCCGCTCTCCTCGCGCTCTTTCACTGTGTGCCCGCCGCTCTCCTCGCTCTCTTTCACTGAGTCCCCGCCGCTCTCCTCGCGCTCTTTCACTGAGTCACCGCCGCTCTCCTCGCGCTCTTTCACTGAGCCTCCGCCGCTCTCCTCGCGCTTTTTCACTGTGTCCCCGCCGCTCTCCTCGCGCTCTTTCACTGAGTCTCCGCCGCTCTCCTCGCGCTCTTTCACTGAGCCTCTGCCGCTCTCCTCGCGCTCTTTCACTGTGTCCCCGCCGCTCTCCTCGCGCTCTTTCACTGAGTCTCCGCCGCTCTCCTCGCGCTCTTTCACTGAGTCCCCGCCGCTCACCTCGCGCTCTTTCCCTGAATCTCCGCCGCTCTCCTCGCGCTCTTTCACTGAGTCTCCGCCGCTCTCCTCGCGCTCTTTCACTGAGTCCCCGCCGCTCTCCTCGCGCTCTTTCCCTGAGTCTCCGCCGCTCTCCTCGCGCTCTTTCACTGAGTCTCCGCCGCTCTCCTCGCGCTCTTTCGCTCAGTCACCGCCGCTCTCCTCGCGCTCTTTCACTGTGTCCCCGCCGCTCTCCTCGCTCTCTTTCACTGAGTCCCCGCCGCTCTCCTCGCGCTCTTTCACTGAGTCACCGCCGCTCTCCTCGCGCTCTTTCACTGAGCCTCCGCCGCTCTCCTCGCGCTCTTTCACTGTGTCCCCGCCGCTCTCCTCGCGCTCTTTCACTGAGTCTCCGCCGCTCTCCTCACGCTCTTTCACTGAGTCCCCACCGCTCACCTCGCGCTCTTTCCCTGAATCTCCGCCGCTCTCCTCGCGCTCTTTCACTGAGTCTCCGCCGCTCTCCTCGCGCTCTTTCACTGAGTCCCCGCCGCTCTCCTCGCGCTCTTTCCATGAGTCTCCGCCGCTCTCCTCGCACTCTTTCACTGAGTCTCCGCTGCTCTCCTCGCGCTCTTTCACTGAGTCCCCGCCCCTCTCCTCACGCTCTTTCACTGAGCCTCCGCCGCTCTCCTCACGCTCTTACACTGTGTCCCCGCCGCTCTCCTCGCGCTCCGCTGATCTCCTCGCGCTCTTTCCCTGAGTCTCCGACGCTCTCCTCGTGCTCTTTCACTGAGTCCCCGCCATTCTCCTCGCGCTCTTTCACTGAGTCTCCGCCTCTCTCCTCACGCTCTTTCACTGAGTCCCCGCCGCTCTCCTCACACTCTTTCCCTGAGTCTCCGCCGCTCTCCTCGCCCTCTTTCACTGAGTCTCCACAGCTCTCCTCGCGCTCTTTCACTGAGTCCCCGCCGCTCTCCTCGCGCTCTTTCCCTCAGTCTCCGCTGCTCTCCTCGCGCTCTTTCACTGAATCTCCGCAGCTCTCCCCGTGCTCTTTCAATGAGTCTCCGCCGCTCTCCTCGCCCTCTTTCACTGAGTCTCCACAGCTCTCCTCGCGCTCTTTTATCCTGTGTCCCCGCCGCTCTCCTCACGCTCTTTCACTGAGTCTCCGCCGCTCTCCGCGCGCTCTTTCACTTAGTCTCCGCCGCTCTCCTCGCGCTCTTTCACTGAGTCTCCGCAGCTCTCCTCGCGCTCTTTCACTGAGTCTCCGCCGCTCTCCTCGCGCTCTTTCACTGAGTCTCCGCCGCTCTCCTCGCTCTCTTTTACTGCAGGCTGTGACGTCAAAGTTTAACTCCTTTCCACTTCTTCCTGCCCTCGAATCCCCCACTTGGTCATTACTCGGCGGGGATCCTTACAGTGATTGTCTTTTTTTCGATTAGAGGAGGAGGTAGGGAGGGAAACACTGAAGAATTGTTTCGGGTTAACTGTCACTTGACAACAGCTCCTCCACAAACCACCATCAAAGTGGACAGAGCTGGACTCGAACTTGGGTTTCCGCAGTGTGAGATCAGAAAGTAAACACGTGTCACAAGCCTCTTTTCAAAACAGATCAATGCAACCTCTAAACAAAATACACCTACTTCTAATTATAAATGTGCTGCTGCTTTTATTTATGCAACACATGTTTTGGAAATAATAAAAACGCCGGGCAGCGCCCACGGTGATACAGGTTCGAACTTACAATTAAGTTGATGTTGTGAAGTAACCAGTGAGCTAAAGCTGACGCTGGTTTCAAGCATGGACACATTGTATATAAAGGATTACCCTGATCATGCTCGCCGTGGTGGGTAGCATTGAGGGAAACTCCAGTGTGGTGGTGCACATCACCTCACAGCCAGACGTGACCAAAAACTTAAAAGTGCGCGAAGTACCGATGGAGGCCATTCGTTCCGTTTAACCTCAGCGGCTCTTTAGATTAGCAGATCATTCAATCCCACTCGGCCGACCTTTTCCCAGAGGCATGCATTTAATTGCTGTCGTTTCTCGCATTGAAGTTTGTAAACCACTGTTGTATCTGCCTCCACCAACCTCAGAGGCTGTGCAGACTAGATAACTGAACTGTATCCCCGAACATTGAATTAATTGATGGAAAGATGTAACTTAAAAATCTTATCGCGCAGTTATAGTCATCTGCGAGCGCTGTGGCAACTGGAACTTATAGTAAATGACAACATAGTGAGACGACACGGCCACTCACTCCTGCCCCAACATCCAGTTTGATCACAGCTGAGCTTCTGCCTCAATGTCATTTCCTGCCTGTTCCTCAGATCCTTTCAATCACTCAGGGACCATTGTCCATGAGAATGATAGAGGCAGACACCCAGAGCAAAATTTCAAAATCACTTGGACATAGAGATGGAGTGCTCGAATCTGCAGCGTTACAGAGCTGGAAGATGGGATAGGGTCACAGAGTGCGAGAGGTTTACAGCATGGAAATAGGCCCTTCGGCCCAACTTATCCATGCCGCCATTCTTCTGCATTCTCCCCATAACCCCTGATCCCTTTAATAAGACAACATTGTACCCGCTTTTATTACTTCCTCTGGCAACTCTGTCCAGACACTCAGCGCACTATTTGTGAAGAAATTACTCTCTGGACCCTTTTGTATGTCTCCTCTCTAACCTTAAACCTACACCCACTTGTTTTACTCTCCCCTATCTATGGGAAAATATGTTGACGATGTACATTACCTCTGCTCTATTATCTTTATAGACCTCGAGAATTTCACCCCTATGCCTCCTACACTCCAGGGGGAAATGTCCCAGCGTACCAAACGCACCTTATAACTCAAACTATCCATTTACGGTAGCATCCTGGTAAAACGTTTCAGCACTATTTCTAGTTGAATAATATCATCTCTATAATAGTGAGACCAGAACTGTACACAGTATTCCAAGTGTAGACTTACTTATGTCTTGTACAACTTCAACAAGGCGTCCAAACTCCTATTTCCAATGTTCTGACCATGTGTCTGTATAACAGTAATGATGGGCACAGACACTGTAATGATGGAGCAAATACTCACCTTCGTGTCATGTAGTGCCAATTATCCTTCATGTTTGCAATGGTGCCACAAAGTAACAAAGTCGCAAAATATGTCTTACTGAACAGAAAATATGGTACAATATTCTGCTCAACATTAACCTTTTCCCGAAACCAAGAGATACAAAACAGAAACAGAACAAAGGAGAGTGCTAAAGGGAGAGAGGGGGAGAGTGTGTTTAAATCCATGATAGATTGCACAACACTCCGTTCCACCTTACTGCCGCAACCACATTGTTTCTGTTTCCTGGATTCATGCTGTTAGAAATACCTTAGATCCAGGTTCCTCTGAAGCAGAAGATATATGATGAGCTCTACCGTAATAATGGGAATCAGTTCATCCCATGTTCCAGAAATTCAAAGCATCAATGCTATAAAAAGTTTACTTTTACGGGATTTGCGAGTTTCTGGTTCGGGCAGCATTTAATTCCCATCCCGAATTGCCCTTCAGTAGGTGGCGGTGAGCTGCCTTGTTGATCCGCTGCTGTCAGTGAGGTGTGGGTACATCCAACCTGCTTTGAGGGAGTTCTTGTCCTTCAAGATGATAGTGGCCGTGCGATTGGTGGTTGATGTCGAAGGAACCTTGGTGAGTTACTGCAGTGCATTTTGGGATGGTAAACAGGGCTTCCACGGTCCGTTTGTGGTGCAGGGATTGAATGTTTCTGGAAGGGGGAGCAATCAAGCGGGATACTTGGTCCAGGATGGTGTCGAACTTCTTGAGTGCTTTTCGTGATATGTGGAACACTGTATCATGTACAAAACACAAAATAGATAATTGCATTTGCCTGAGTAAATAATTGTTATAGTCCAGGGTTAAGAAACTCCAAACAACGTTATGAAGTCCAACTGACCGACAACCTTTATGTTGAATTTGGCTCGGATGAACACAAGAGCCTCCCCTTCAGGTGTGATTCAACAGTCATCCTAAACACTTTAATCAACACAAGCTTTCTTCTAAAAACCCGTGGGGCAGCACGGTAGCACAGGGGCAGCACGGTAGCATTGTGGGTAGCATAATTGCTTCAGAGCTCCAGGGTCCCAGGTTCGATTCCGGCTTGGGTCACTGTCTGTGCGGAGTCTGCACATCCTCCCGCTGTGTGCGTGGGTTTTCTCCGCGTGCTCCGGTTTCCTCCCACACTCCAAAGATGTGCAGGTTAGGTGGATTGGCAATAATAAATTGCCCTTAGTGTCCAAAATTGTCCTTAGTGTTGGGTGGGGTTACTGGGTTATGGGGATAGGGTGGAGGTGTTGACATTGGATAGGGTGCTCTTTCCAAGAGCCGGTGCAGACTCGATGGGCCGAATGGCCTCCTTCTGCACTGTAAATTCTATGATAATCTATGCAGCTTAGTTAACATATGTATATAAACAAACACAGCAAGAATGATTATCAATTACAAACAGAACGATACCATATAGCTACAGTAACCTATGCATAATACATAATGAACCCCCCCTTAACTGTTCCAAATCCAAATCCCATGAACGAAAAAACAAATTTCAAGGCCGTGGCCCAGCACTCTGCATTCTCACCTGAATAAGACTGACTTTTCCTGAGAATTTAATTTCGTCTCACCAGCAGGTTTAAAACCATTCCGGAGAGAAAACTAAATGTTTTTGATTTACCAAAGCAGATAACTATAACCAATGTTTTTCTTTTACTAAGTCCGATATTAACAGTGAAAATAGATAAACTGACGAAAACACTTCTTTTCTCTGTCTGAGTCCACAATAATCAAAATTGAAAGCGAAAGTAAAAACATTACACAACCACAGCTCAGCTTCACCCACAAAATGACATCACTGAAGCCATGTGATGAGACAAAAAGCTTTCTTAAAGGCACACTCCCACGACATAATATTGTTTCTAAATTATAAAATCAGATAACCAATAAAGTAAGTTTTGCTAATGCACTTTTCCTCCATTTAAGTTGTGAATAATTGATAAAGTGTGATCGAGAATATGGTAAACTGGTGCACGAAAATAATCTTTCCCTCAATGTCAACAAAACGAAGGTGATTGTCATCGACTTCAGGAAGCGTGGTGGAGAACATGCCCCGGTCTACATCAATGGGAATTAAGTACAAAGGCTTCAAACTTTTAAGTGTCCAGATCACCAACATCCTGCCCTGGTCCCCACATGCCGATACTATAGTTAAGAAAGCTCACCAAAGTCTCTAATTTCTCAGAAGACTAAGGAAATTTGGCATGTCAGCTGCGACTCTCACCAACCTTTACAGATGCACTATATAATGCATTCTTCCTGGTTGTATCACAGCTTGGTATGGATCCTGATTTTCCCCAAGACCGCAGGAAACTACAAAAGGTTGTGAATGTAGCCCAGTCCATCACGCAAACCAGCCTCCCATCCATTGACTCTATCTATAATTCCCGCTGCCTTGGAAAGGCAACCAGCATAATTAAAGACCCCACACACCGCGGACATACCATCTTCCACCTTCTTCCGGCTGTAAAAATATACCAAAGTTTTAGGTCACGTGCCAACCGACTCAACAACAGCTTCTTCCTGCTGCCATCAAACATTTAAATGGACCGACCTTGTATTAAGTTGATCTTTTCTCTACACCAGAGCTATAACTGGAACATTACATTCTGCAGTCGCTCTTTCCTTCCCTATGTACGGTATGCGTTCTCTGTACAGCATGCAAGAAGCAATTCTTTTCACTGTAGACTAATAATGTGAGACTAATAAATCAAATCAAAGAGGTCAGTTATTGTGCAGAGCTGGAATCGAACTTGCCTTTCCTCAGTGAGAACCAGAAAGTAAACACGTGGACAGTAAAGCATTGAAAGTAAACATGAGGGCATTTAAAAGTTTATTGGATAAACATATGGATGATAATGGTATAGTGTAGGTTAGATGGCTTTTGTTTCGGTGCAACATCGTGGGCCGAAGGGCCTGTACTGCGCTGTATCGTTCTATGTTCTATGTTCTAAAAGCCGCATTAAAAATAATTGTAGTGCAACCTCTAAAAAATACACCTACTTCTAATTTAGAAATCTGGGTCTGCTTTTAATCGTTGCAAACACATGTTTTGGAAATATTAAAAACGCCAGACAGCACTCATGGCGAGACAGGTTTGAACTGACAATTACGTTGATGCTGTGAATTAGCCAGTCAGCTAAAGCTGACGCTGGATTCCGGCACGGATACAATGTACATAAAGCAGGCATTTTCAAAGTCGAGGTGGCAACACGCAGGTGGGTCACGGGCAGGTGGCGGGAGGGTCACGGTGCCAGCCGTTGCGGCGTTCATCAGTGCTCATGGGGCCCGGAGTGTTGGGACCTGAACCTAGGGTCAAAGTGCGATCGCGGATGGCGGCGGCTGAAGGCGCGGCGATCACTGATGATGAACACGGCTATTATCTCGATCTTTTTGGCATCCCTAAACATTGACAAGTGGTCTGGAGAGTGTCTATATCCCTCATGGTCTCACCATGCACTGAACTGAACGGTTGGCAAGGGATATAATGAGAGCATTGGGAATTCATCACATCGTCGCCCTCGAAGGGTGGCTGAAAGTGCTTTGCTGACCATTAAAACTACATTAAAGCATTGAATCGATACAGCGATCAGTCAAACCCAATGACGGTTGACATCATCCGCTTGAAGTAATGACCACTGAACAGGGGAGATATTCAGAGTTTACGAACTGAGGTACGAATGCCACGCTTTCCTCCTGGAGAAATTGTCCTCTCTGCTGATTCGATTGCTGATGAAATTTGGATGCTAACTATCATCTTTTCAATTATAAATGAACTGGACCTCAAATAGCAAGAGAAGGATGGTGATTGCTTTCGGCACTGTGAAGAAATCGCAGCTTTCCAAAACCCATTGAAAGTTTGGCAATTGCGACTTCAAAGCCAAAATCACGACATGTCCCCCACACTGCCCCGGGACATCAAAGAAAACAGCATTAGTAAGGAAAGTGGAGATGGACTGGATAGACTGACTCCAAATGAAGCTGGCTGAACTTCTGCGCCTCAGTTTTGACAGCGCATTAAAATCACGGCACGAGTCAATCAAACTGTCAGCATTTTGGAGTAGCGTCTCCGAGGAGTATCCGGAGCTGAGTAAAACAAGCATTTTGTTGCTTTTGCCCTTCACAACGACCTCCGTGTACGAGGTTGGATTTTCCGCCCTCACTAAGATGATGGCGCAAAGGGGCAGCACGGTAGCATTGTGGATAGCACACTTGCTTCACAGCTCCAGGGTTCCAGGTTCGAATCCGGCTTGGGTCACTCTCTGTGCGGAGTCTGCACATCCTCCCCGTGTGTGCGTGCCTTTCCTCCGGGTGTTCCGGTTTCCATCCACAGTCCAAAGATGTGATGATTCGGTGGATTGGCCGTGATAAATTGCCTTTTGTGTCCAAAATTGCCCTTAGTGTTGGGTGTGGTTACTGGGTTATGGGAATAGGGTGGAGGTGTAGACCTTGGGTAGGGTGCTCTTTCCAAGAGCCGGTGCAGACTCGATGGGCCGAATGGCCTCCTTCTGCACTGCAAATTCTACGAAAGGACCCGGCTGAATCCAGCACCCGGAATGTGCAGAGCCCTCTCCCCCTGTGAACCTGCTTGGAGTGAGATTGTGAGGACCAAGCAGGCTCAGCTCTCGCATTAAAGGTAAGCAAAAATGGTGGGTCACGAATGACTGCCTTCCTGGGCCACGAAGGTCGGCCGAAATGGGTCCCGAAGATTGGTCGTTTGCTAAAAATGAGTCCATGTATAAAAAGTTTGAAAAACAGTTAAGAAGGCAAATGCAATGTTAGCATTCATGTCAACAGGGTTAAAATAAGACCAGGGATGTACTTTCGAGGCTGTATAAGGCTACATTTCGAGTACTGTGAGCAGATTTGGGCATATCTAAGGAAGGATGTGCTGGCCTTGGAAAGGGTCCAGAGGAGGTTCACAAGAATGATCCCTGGAATGAACAACTTGTCGTATGAGGAACGTTTGAGGACTCTGGGTCTGTACTCGTTGGAGTTTAGAAGGATGAAATGTGATCTCATTGAAACGTACAAGATACTGCGAGGACTGAATAGAGTGGACGTGGAGAGGATGTTTCCACTTGTAGGAAAAACTAGAACCAGAGGACACCATCTCAGATTGAAGGGACGATCCTTTAAAACAGAGATCAGGAGGAATTCTTTCAGCCAGAGGGTGGTGAATCTGTGGAACTCTTTGCCGCAGAAGGCTGCGGGGCCAATTCACTGAGTGTCTTTAAGGCAGAGATAGATAGATTCTTGTTTAATAAGGGGATCAGGGTTATGGGGAGAAGGCAGGAGAATAGGGATGAGAAAAATATCAACCATGATTGAAGGGCGGAGCAGACTCGATGGGCCGAGTGGCCTAATTCTGCTCCTATGTCTTATGGTCTTATGGTCTCATTGCCGTGATCATACTCACGTGGTGGGTAACATCGAGGGGAAACTCAAGGTACTGGTCCCTACCATCTCACAGCCAGGCGACACCAAACAACTTAAAAGTAGCTACGGAGGACATTATTCCGTTTGACCTCAGCGCCAATATAGATTTATCAGATCATTCAATCTCATTCGTCCGCCTTTCCCCAGAGGGATGCATTTGATCCTTGTCACTCCCATTCCCTTTTGAAACCACTGTTGTATCTGCCTCCACAGAAATCCCAGGCCGTGCAGACCAGATCAGAACCACTGGCTGTGGGAATCGGTTCGTAGTTCCCCGTTCGGGATGCTGGGATACGCTGAGGCTGCGTTATTGGATATAAAAGGTGAAGATGTGAGATCCCTTCGACACATCTAAAATTACGTTCGGTCCGCATAATGTGGCTCTAAATGAACTGTATCCATGAATATAGAAAGAACTCTTGGATGTAACTTAGAAATCTTATCTTGCAGCCATATCCATCAGCAAGTAATGTGACAACTGGAACTGATAACCAATGACAACATGGGGAGACTGCACGGCCACTGACTCCTCTTCCACCATTCAACTTGATCGTGGGTGAGCTTCTGCCTGAATGTCATTTCCTACCTGTTCCTCAGATCCTTTCATTCCCTTAAAGATCATTGTCATAAAAATAATGGATGGAGACACCCACAGCAACATTTCAAACCGATTTGGCCAGACAGAGGATGTGCTCGAATCTGCTGCATTCCAGAGATGGAAGGTGGGATAGAGTCAGACAGGTTTGCAGCATAGAAACAGACCCGGAGGTTCAACTTGCAATTGTCGCTCAGTTTTTACCACTAAGCCTGTCCCAATTGCCCTCATTTCGCCCATATCCCGCTGTACTCATCTTACCCATATAATTATCAAAACGCTTTGTAAAAAGCAAAATTGTAACCGCCTCGATTACTGCCAATTACAGTTCCAGACACTCACCGCCTTCAGTGTGAACAAATTGCCGTCTGTACACTTTTGCATATCTCCCGTCTCACCTGAAACCTATTCCCTCTAGTTGTCAACTCCCTACCTCTGGGGGAAAAGTGTTGTCTATGTACCTTATCCATGCCCTTCATTATTTTATAGACCTCTGTATGTTCACCCCTGAACCTCCAAAGATCCACCGGGAAAAAGACCCATTCGATCCAGTCTTTCCTGACAACTCAAACCATTAAGTGCCGATAGCGCCCTTGTCAATCTTTTCAGCCCTTTTTCTGGTTTAATAATGTTGTTTGAATAAAAGAACTATACACCGTATTCCAAGTGTGACCTTACTAATGTCGTTTAAAACTTCAACAAGACGTCCCAATCCTGTATTCAATATCCTAACCATGTGTCTGTATCACAGTAATGATGGGCACAGACACAGTAATGATGGAGAAAATATCCTGTTGTGAAATTCCAAGTACACTTCATGTTTGCAGTGGTTCCAAAAAGCAACAATGTCACAGAATGTGTCTGACTGGAAAAATATGTTGAAGAATATTTTGCTCACGAGAACTGCAGCAAATCAAACCTTCACCCGATACCAAGAGAAAGAAAACAAACAGAAACAGAACGAAGGAGAGTGTTAAAGAGAGAAAGGGGGAGAGCGTTTGAAGCCAGGTTAGATTGCATCCCACACCCTTCCACTTTACTGCATCAAGCACATTGTTTCTGTGTACCAGGAGTCCTGTTGTTAGAAATACCATAGAACCAGATTCCTCCGAAGCTGAAGTAACATGATGCACTCCACCGGAATAATTGAGAACAGTTCATAATAATAGCAATCGCTTATTGTCAAAAGTAGTCTTCAATGAAGTTACTGTGAAAAACGCCTAGTTGTCACATTCCGGCGCCTGTTGGAGGAGGCCGGTTCCAGAATTGAAGCCGCGCCGCTGACATTGTTCTGCATTAGAAGCCAGCTGATTAGCCCACTGTGCTAAACCAGCTCCCAGAAATTCGAAGCATTAGAGAGATCACTGTTATGGGATTTGCGAGTTGCTGGTTGGGGCGGTATTTAATTCCCATCTCTAGTTCTTCTCGAGAAGGAGGTGGTGAGCTGCCTTCTTGAACCGCTGCAATCCATGAGATGCAGATGCACCCACCGTGCTTTTAGGGAGGGAGTTTCAGGAATTTTTCCAGGTGCCGTGAAGGAACGATTCTATGATCCCAAGTGGGAGTTGTGTGTGACTTGAGGGAAGAATTCCACCTACGGCCTTTTGCTGTCCTTCCAGAGGATAGTGGTTGTGGATTTGGACGGTGCTGGCTCAGAAACCTTGATGAGTTACCGCAGTGCATTCTGGGATGGATTGCAGCGCTGCTACTGTGCGTCCGCGGTGGAGGGTGTCAGTGCTTCCGGAAGTGGGCGCAATCAAGCGGGATGCTTGGCCCTGGATGGTTCAGGGGCTGATTACCACAGGGCTAAATCGCTGGCTTTGAAAGCAGACCAAGGCAGGCCAGCTGTGCGGTTCAATTCCCGTAACAGCCTCCCCGAACAGGCGCCAGAATGTGGTGACTAGGGGCTTTTCACA